>NW_020897702.1:16683359-16796386 GCF_003984885.1 Neopelma chrysocephalum | reverse complement strand
ACAGGAAGAGATTTACTTGCAAATTCAAGGGGACCATCAAGATAAAGCCTCGTAACACCCTCAGTCTTCACTAGGAAACTCTGTATATATATATATATATATATATATATATATATATATATATATATCTTCCATAGCAACATAAATCTATTATTAGACATTTTTGCTACGTGTAACACTCTAAATAGCCTGATTAAAAGACAACTAAATCACAAAAGCACAGTGCATTGGGGAAAATAAGGAATCAAGATATACAACTCTCTCCAATGCTTAAATGTGGAGAGTAAGCAGGCTGCAGCGAGGTTGCATAACGATCAATGAAAGCAGAATTTGGCCTCAATTAAGAAAATCTCTATTGTTACGATAAACTAGCAAGGAAAGACATAAAAGTTACTGGAACATCTGGAATATATTCGAAGAAGTGAATAAAGATGACAAATGCTATGCACAATACTGAATAGTAAGAAGGCAGCAATCGTATAGAAAAAAAAGTGAGGCACCACTTTTCCTTTTCAATCCCATTTTCAGTTATTCAATCTTTACTCAAAGAGATCCTTCCGATGATGTATTTTCTTCACTTTGGTCTGAAACCCAGGAGGTTACCTCTTGCATTAACATTTGACTACATTACAGTTATTTGAGCAGGGACAAGAGAGGGAATACGGAAAGAGAGACCTTTCATGCCATTACAAAGTGAGCCCAAAGCTCTTCTTGTTCATGGGGAACACAAGCAACAAGGAAAAGTTATTTTATTCAATGCTGTTAAAAGCAAGACTTAAGTTCTATAAGGCCAGTACCAAATTTAGGACTGAAGTTTTTGGTCAGGTGCAAGTCAAGCTAATCTGAAGGGAGAAATCCTCAAGTCTGTAAATAAATTAACCATCTGGACAATCTCTCTGACTGAGCAGACACACAAACTCCAACAATGAAGATTTTAGAGTCATGTCAAGTCATTTATGACTCTCCCTTTCTTGCAACTCCTGCTGACTACATGTTGTAGTATCTGTCATGAACATGAAGATAAGAATATTCCTTTCCTCTTTACCACACTCTTTTATAAGAAATCTATGTCTGTTGGGTGTTTCTTTAAAGGCTTCTCTTCTTTAAGCAATAGAAGACCACAAGTTAATATTTATCAAATTATAAAAAATTGAGATTCTTCATCTCAATAATGTTCCTGAACCAGTGGCAATGAATGCATTAATACAGTAAGACTATGGCCAGAAGCATTAAAAGCAATTCAGCATCCAAAGGGATAGTTCATCAAAGCAAAAGTATCAGAAAGGGGTTTACATCCACTAGGTTCTGATGAACTTTCACTGCAAGCATTATATAATCACGGAATTATTCTGTCTGGAAGGGACCTTGGGATGTCTCTATTCAAACCTCCTGCTCTAAGCATGTTCAACACCAAACTCAGATTAAGTTTGCTCAGGGTTTTTTGCCCAATTGGGTTTTAAAAACATCCAGGTATGGAAATTTCACAATGAAGAGCTGATGGTCTCATCAACAGGACTCAAACTGAGCAAAGCAGAGATATTTGACACAACAAGTTTACCCATTAAGTTTTGTAGTATATAATAGTCTGACTAAATTCCTTCTAGCACATTAGCGCCTTTGACTTAATAGTTCTCTTTGCACTTACAGGACACCACCATGCTTTTAGTGCCTTTTTACAGGTATAGAATTAAGGATCAGAACAATTGTCATTGAAGGACTGAATGCAAGTTAGGTATCTAAACAATTTTAAAATCCTGTGATAAGTATTTTGTTCAACATCGCAGAGAATGCAATTGGAAAAGAATAAAACTGAGGCTCCTTCTTCTGTAGATAAATGAAGTAGATCACTCCAATGACCATTCTTTCTCCTTCTTCACATCAGAAAGTCATGGCATGAAAACATGTCAGAGTTGAATATATTCAGGATATTCAGTCCAATGTCTCATTTCATATCACAATCTGATTTCCTACAGCAACTCTTCTTGTTCTACATTCTGTTACTTGGTAAACAAAGTTACCTGTGGTAAACCTTTCAGTGCTGCAAGTGCAAAAGATCCTAAGGAAATTTTAGGCTATTGTAGCATACAAAGTAAGAGGAAAAAAAATTCCTTAGCAGACCTCACTGAAAAATGAGCAACTTTTTTTATTCAAAAATCGCCACGTCTTTTTGGCATTTTTTGTTTACTGGCTGGAAAAAGGACTCACTTGTCATGAAAGTATCTAAAAAAGAGTTCATTCTGTTAAGACAAGAAATACCAGCTGTTGAATTATAAATGAAGACTTTAATCTAAATCTCAAAATTTCAGACATCAAGAAATGGCACAGAGGCACTGCAAACCACTCACACGTATACAGAACAGAGAGGAGACTGGTTAAGCAGATGGGCCATGGGCCAGTGGCTACACAAACCAACAGAGAAGAAGAAAAGGGGCAAAAATCACTCTGGAAGGCAATAGAAGCTGTAGTATAGATACGCATATACCATTTCCTGAAGAAATTAAATTGAGTTCAGTTGTCCCAACCCATGCAAAATAATCTGTATGATTAATACACATATATAAATACACTGAAGAGAAGAGAGAAAGCTAACTTCAGGGTCTACTGATGATATTTAGACAAACTGTCAAAAGTGAATTGCAAGAACATTTTACAGTCTTTAATATTTTCAAAATTTTAAAATTAGTCTCAGAATTTTGACCAAAGCTCTTCCCTTTCCACCTCATTTTAGAATGTCTCCAAATTTCTGTGGTTCTTTTTCCCACAGTTGCAGACAGTTAGACAAACTTAAAAGCATAACCTCCTGGTCCTCATCTCCTGAACAAAACAAGGAATCTGTTGCCTGAATCATCTCAAAGGTTCTGAACACACATTAAATTACTTTGTATGTGTCTTTCATTTTGAAGTATAAGAAAATAAACAAACAAACAAACAAAAGAGCAGACCATGAGTTGGTACAAGGCAATCAAGTCATCTGAATTGAGAAAAACTTGCTGATTGATACCAGCTGACAATCTGTCCCAATATGTTACTCAAGAAGATTTGCTTTACAAACAACTCACTTGCTCTGCCAGGAATAAACACGGTTTCAAATGGATACACTGGGCTGCAAAGCCATTAGAGATTAAGGTAAAATTAAACACATTCTCATGCTTTTTCTGACAAGAAAGCCATCACTGTGAAGGATTTAAGTATTTTCATTCCCTTTTTTTTGCAATACCTTTTCTAAGATTCATTTTTGAACGTATCTGAATCAACTATAAGGAGAAAGAAAAAAAAAGAGAATTTTATCAAGTCAACTTACTTTCAAGCAAGATCACAAAACCTTATGGAACTGGCTAGCTATGACAACGATATTAATCATGTGAAAATATATACCCTGGATCTACCAAAAATAAAACCCAGAGACTCTGCAGCAGGTTAGGATGCACATCATCTGTGCTTTAATCCCATGTCAACTTTCCACTGAAATTCATTCCTGAGTATGACATAGTGTTACAAAGCATTGTGTTATTCAGCCACTTTTTCTTGGACTCTCAAATTCTGAGAAACTTTTGAGCATTTCTCAGAAAACTTTTAACCCTAAGTCTATCCCTTTGGATAGAAGTGTTTTTCTAACAACTGAAATGGTGTAGCTGTGGATAACTTCCCAAGAGAGACCAGTATCCTATTTCTCCAAGTTCTCTTTTTGGGTTCATCTGTTGGCGGGGGATATTGCCCTTGCTAAATCAAACTAATCGAATCCTCATTCAACCATTCAGAATCCAAGAATTTATTATTAGAAAACAAAACTAAAATTGTATAGATTACAGTGATTTACACAGAACGGAGGATCTATGAGAATGACAGAGATTGAAAAGAACTAACACTTATTAAAGAAGTCCTTCAGCAAATATATATAATACAATGGATTAGAAAGAATTTGCCATCATGAGCCCATAGCTTGGCTAATGTTTTGATGATGAAAAGTGGAGCTCCGGTCATCTGTTGGGCATGTTTGTGTTCCTGTGAGCCTGTCTGCAGCTGGGTACACCGGGAAGGAGAAGAGGGAGAAGAATAGCTGTCCCACACTTGACTGGTTCTTTTTCTTCTCAACAGTGTTCACTTTCTACTCCTAAACAACTGTCAGAAGCATCCCAGTAACTTCTTACTTGATCTTTTCCCACTTTGAAGAGTTAACAGACAGTTTGTGTCATCCTTATTAGCAAATGCATTCTGCCCCTTTCCCATCTCCCAGCATCCCAATTTTCAGGGCAAAAAGTAATGTCCGGGTCACTCACCCCTAACATCTGATACAAATAATAATACTGTAGCCCTTGATAATAGAGCAGGAAGGTTTTCCAGAAGAGCCATACATTGAGGGAGAGCCAGAAAAACTGAAAAGAAACAGAAACAAGAGATTGTAAGTGAAAGTTACATATGCGAACTTCCATGTTAATTTCATTCATAAAACTCATAGGTCTGTAGTTTCATAAATATATGTAAATGGAATGGGAAAACAAGCTTCAAGCACCTAGTATAAAGATACTTTAAAATATTAAAAGGAATAGCCTCTCTGTGTGAAATTCTCACTTTCATCGAACTTCACAAAACTTTGTGTCTTAAGACAACCGAGAGCTGGCGAAGCCCACCTCAACAAGATGCTACCCCAAATCTTCAGCTGGATATTGTAGCTAAAATACTTAAGGAATAAAAACCAGAAACAAAGAGACAAAGGAAGGAAAAACTTGACCTCCAAGAAGCTGCATCTTCTCCCTCAAACTTTCCCAAAGAGAGCCTAACAAAGAGCAAACAAACACAACGTGTGCCGAGCCCAGCCGGGCACGGACTCGCGCGCTGTCCCGGGCTGTGGCACCCGCGTGCATCTCTGCCAGCCGCGCACCGGGACAAGCACGGAGCACATCCCACCGCCCGCCCGAGCACCGGCATCCCGCAGGCGCCCTGCCCCAGCCGTGCCTCACGGCGGGCACAGCAGCACCTCCTGCAGCCCCGGGCCCGAGGTGCCCGCCGAGCCAGTTGTAACCCGGCCCATCCCCGCCGCCTGCAGCTCCCCCGCGGCCCCTCCTGAGCCGCCTCCGCGGGGCAGCCCCTCTGAGGGGACCCCCTCGGGGCCGCCCTTACCAGAAAAAGGTGCTTGCTCCCCTCGTTGGCCAGCCAGCTCCTCCAGGACAGCGCCATGGTGCGGGACGCCCGTGGGGCAGCACCGAGGGCTGGAGGGGGACGCCGGGCGGGCGGGCGATCCCTCCTTTTCAGCCGGGCCGGGCCTCCCTCCTCTCTCCCCACCCCTCACCCCCCGCCCTGTCTTCCGGCCGCCGGGGCGTTGCGCTCCGGCCCCGCCGCGCCGCGCTCCAGCCCCCCGGCCCCGGCCCGGCCCCGGCCCGGCCCGGCCGTGCTGCCCCTTTGTCCGCCCCGGGCGCCCCGCGAGCGCGGCGCTGCCCCGGCACCGAAGCGCAGCCGGGGGGGAAGAGGGGGCTTAGAGGGGGCCACCCCCGAAGGGACAGTCTGTCCTGCCAAGGAACGGTGTGGCCGCATCCTCGCATCCCCCCCAACCCTGGAAAGCGGGTTTTCCCCGCCGAGAATCCTGTCCGTGGGGATCCCCCTTGCCCCAAGCCTCCCGACATCCCCGCCCCGGCTGAAATGTGATACAGAAAGCAGGAGGGAGCGGGAAAGCAACCGTGCATGCAACTGCTCTGCAGTTCTGGTAAAACAAAGAGGTTGTCCAAGAAACTACTGTTCGATCAGTACATGAGGCCCTCGGAAGCTGGGAAGGGACAGGAGTCTGATCCTGCTCCATCAGATGTCCCTGGAGCACACTGGAAGTGGCCGGCTCCTGTGTGCAGGCACAGCGGGTGTGCAATCGAGCCGCAGCTAAGAAAAAGCAGCTATGGGCACCTCCACATTGACAGTGTCCCGAGTTCAGATAGATACACGTCGCAATCAGTCTGCACTTAGTGGTTGTCTTCATGTTTAGTTTGGGTTTGGGTTTTGTAGGGGTTTTTTTTGAGGGAAAGTTTCACCAGATACTGATTTTTATATTAAGAAAAAGCTTTAAAAAAATTGCTTGTTGCTAGCAGCTTTCAAACACAACACCCTGGTGAGTCACAGGGGAGCTCCACTTTAAACCAGGCATTGTGATGCACATGCTGCTCCTTGAGATAGTGGCAGCAATGACAGCTGGCAGCAGAGCAAGGCTGTTTTTCTGGGAGATGCCAAGTCCAAGCACCAGCAGTGAGAAGTCTCATCCAGTCCAGCTTGAGCTGGCTGTCTTTCTGTTATGACTCAGAAAATTGACATTTTTTGTGCTTCTCATGAGCCACATGCCAAGGGTCCAGAGAAAAAATGGAAGAAAGCAAAGTACCATCTTTCTCCGGTTCCGTATAAAGCAGAGGGAATGTCTGACCCATATGTGGCCCTGGCAGTAAAGAGTACAAGTAGGGCATGGCTCCTGTGAAACTCAGTTGAGAGTATTTTGGCTTCAACAGGACCTCTGTCTCAAATGAAGCGGCAGGATTTCTGTAGCTGTATGAAGTGCTAGGTGAAGTTTTGAAGCAGCAGGGTAGAAGATTATAGCTATTTTATGTCATTAAATGACACTAAAAGGAGAACTAGCAAAGGGGTAAATACATATTTTGGATTTAATACTCAACAGAACCATAGTTTGGTGCCAAAGCAACCCTAACAGCAAAAGCAATAGTATAGTTTATTTATCTTGTTTGCTATTTCCATTCATATCCTTGTTTCAGATGTAGTGCAAAGAAAATGGAAACTCCTTACAGAGAAACAGATGATGAAACTTCTGTAGACAAGCGTGTCAAAGCTGGAATGACAAAAAATAAAACTCATTGGGTATGTCAGGCCTAATAACATGGGGCCTCAGCCAAAGCTGAAGCTGCAACAAACACAAACAAAACAAAAATAATTTGCCCATCCTATGTTTGGCCATTAGAAATGTCTCTGAAAAATCAGCTTATGCAGGATTTGACTGCCCACTCATATGCAGCTGATGACTCATGAGCCAGCACTTCACTGCCTGCTTACAAAGTGCTATAAGGCATGTGGAGTACATGACTCATGCTCCAGTTGACATTGGATCCTACATCATATCTAGGTACAGAGCAAAGAATGTGTTTTTGTAGAAAACATCCTTATTTTCTTTTTCCCTGGAAACAGCCAAGGGCTTTGAATCATTATCCCAAGAAGAGTCTGGCAGAGACCGGTGCCATGCTAATACATCTACATTCTTCTCCATAGAAAAGGCTGAGTTTGCAACTGCCTAAATCATGCCTTCCCAAGGATCTCTGGAAGTTCTCTGTCTTCGTTCTCTGTTTTAAACCATCCCAGATGTATATGAGCATGTGTTTCAAAGTTATTGGTAAGAGCACTCAGAAATGGCCATATGTGCTAGTTATAATCCAAATAATTTAAAAAGTTATAATTTGAGCACCAGCTCATCTCTTTTCTGCTTCGTTAACAGCCCTCCTCTGGTTATGACGGTCTTTGTACTTTGTCCTACCGACTGGACAGAGCACTGTGAAGGTAGGCAGCTCCTCAGAGACTGATCATATAGTTTCTCTGATAATGTTACTTCTACTGCATCAGCAAAGTCACCCTGACTGCACAGTCACCTTCCAGGTCTACTTGCCATCGACATCCACTACACTGAAATGTATTCTCACAGAGCTTATTTGGGTACTTTACAGCACTTTGCTGAGTGATGTAGTTAAAGTTACAGGCATGGCTTAAAAGTTTTCTAGTGCTGGAATTCTACTTATCTACCTGAGAGTGATCCAGAGTCAAACTGTGTCTCCATCTGTCAGCATATTGTGACCATCCTGCAAGTTCTTGAAGTGAGTGCAATTGTTGTGAGCACAACACTGTGTCCTTCCAGTCTGGGGAGTGGTCCAGGCACCTCATCTTCTGCTCTGTTGCAATCTAGATTTAGGCATACAGGCCCTTAAATTCTACACACATCCCTAAGGGGGTTGATCCAGTATGCCTTCTCAGAATATTTACCCTCAACACTGAGATCATGGGAGGAGAAGAAGGAAATGTTGACTCTGACTTCATTACAGAGAACAGGAAAAGTGCAGATTCTGCATAATAGCTCAGTGATTAGAGCACTTTACCAGTAGTGGGAGAGCTGGACTTCTCTCAAAGAGCTGAAGCCATTGCATTCACATCTCAGGAAAGTTTCCTAACCACTGCCTTTCACTGGGCTCAAAGAAGGAAACAATCTCCAAGTAAGCCACTGTACAGCCAGGAATGCAAGAAAGAGAGGTCAAAGAAAATCAGAAAGTGATGCTGGCCAAGTGGTAACAGCACACATCTAAGGGAGAGGATCATCTAGGAAAAGGAGATTTTGGATGTTAGTTCATTTTTTGTTTCCATTGGAAGAAAAAATATGGAACTAATTTCAAAATTCAACATTTTTAAGAGAAAGCTGCAATCATAGGAGAAATCAGAAATGGAAAAGTTTCTCCACGAATGAACTTGTATTTCTTGGAAGCTTTCTCATTAAACTTAAGCTACATGCTGTTTACCTTTATCACTTTTCCTATAACTGTACCATGTAGTCATAATATAAGGGTAAAATAACAATGAAAGTGTATGTCACTCTGAAGATCTGTGTCATATGAGTAATATCCTGTGTGATGGCATATGGCTTTTATGGCATTACATGTTGTATCATTTCTTTCCCTTTTTGAAATTGGATCTTTACATTTGCTGCATACCAGAAGATCAGCTTGCTTTCTTGTATGCTCCCTGATGGAGTCAGAGGCCTCCTTAGGGTGAAATGCTTCCACAGACTTGGGTGGGAGCCAAGTTTATTAATTTTGATGGAGCTGCAGTGATTCATGGTAATGCTTTATTTACTGCTGCCGTGGTGTCTAGGAGTACTAGGAATGGCCCAGGCCCACAATTTACCTTATCAGAAAGGTAAAATTTATATCCAAAGAGTTCAAATGAAGAATCAGACAACAACAGATGGAGTTCTGATCCTCAATTCAAACAGGCTGTGTTCTGCTTCCATTGAACTCTCCTAAATCAAGGCATGTAGCCATTACTCAGCTCCATGTTACAAGTTCAAAAACAATGACAAAAGATCCTACAGTATTTTGTCCTCAAATAACCTCCTACACATTCCTGATTCAAAGAAAGATAGCATGAAAACTCCAACACACGGCAGCATCGTTCATCACAAAAGAATGCAAGCACATAGCACATGGGGAAAATGTGTATAATAAATACAGCTGGAGTGCATTCCATGACAATTTGAGAAAAATGTCAGTTATATTTATTTTTCCAACTGTTTGCAAGATTTTCTTGAACACTTATTACAGAATTGAACCACAGATCTACAGATCATTAACAGGCAGCATCCTGTACCCTTGAAAAATTTTAAGATTCAGTCCACTTTTCACTGAATTTATGGGCCTTTCCTTGATTTTGCTGTCAGTAGGAGCCAGGTCTGAGAATATTAGAGGGGTTAAAACATATACTGAATTTATTTTAGAGGTTAAAGAAACTATTATACTCCCACAAACTGGAATTCCAGAGCTTGTCAACAAATTGTTCCTGTATTTGGCCAATCAACTCTGTTTGAGCAGTTTTTTGAAAGAAAAATTAAAATTGCTAGTCTTATTTTAAAACACTTGAAGACAGAAATAACACAAGCTACTAAGCTAAATGATCCCTTAATTCATTGCTCTTTGCTAAAACCATTTTGGAAGCACTGGCATTATCGTGTATTTCACCATTCCACAGAAATGAATCTACCCTCAGAAATACCTTTTCCCTTCAGTTTCTTATCACCTATTGTCAAGTCACCTTTTTGCCCTTTTTCTGGTTAACAGAATAGTGCATTTAGTTCTTAATTCTTCCCTCCAAGACAAGGTTTCCAGAGCTGGAGGGATTTTAGAGGATATTTTGTATTCTTTTCTGAAGAGGAGCCCCCTGCTTTTATACAACAATCCCAAACCAGTCTCATTAATACTGTAGGTAGGAGTACAAGTATCTTAATACTTTACAGGATACTCCTTTGCTTACATTCATAGAATCACAGTCCTAGAATAGTTTGGGTTGGAAGAAGCCTTAAAGATTGGCTAGTTCCAATCCTCCTGCCATGGGCAGGAACACCTTCCACTAGACCAAATTCCTGGCCTTGAACACTTCCAGGAATGGGGCATCCACAGCTTCTCAGTTCCAGTGCCTCACCACCCTCACAGCCAAGGATTACTTCCTAATATCTAATCTAAACCTGCCCTCTTTCAGTTCAAAGCCACTGTCCCTTGTCCTATCACTACATGCCCTTGTCAAAAGTTGCCCTCTAGCTTTCTTGTTGGAGGTCCCTTTAGATATTGAAAGGTGCTCTAAGGTCTCCTTGGAGTCTTTTCTTCTCCAAGCTGAACAACCCCAGCTCTCTCTGCCTGTCTTCATAGGAGAGGTGCTCCAGCCCTCTGATCATCTTTGTGACCTCCTCTGGACTCCAACAAGTCAATGTCCTTTTTATGTTTGGGACCCCAGCCCCTGACACAGTGTTTCAGGCAGGGTCTCACAAGAGCAAAGTAGAGGAGCAAAATCACCTCCCTCGACCTGCTGGCCATGCTGCTTTCAATGTAGCCCAGGATACGGTTGGATTTCTGGGCTGTGAGCGTGCATTGCCAAGTCACCTCAAGCTTCTTATCAACCAACACTCCCAAATCCTTCTCCTCAGGGTTGGTCTCAACCCATTCTCCTCCCAGCCTCTATTTGGCTTGGGATTGCCCCAACCTATGTGCAGGATCTTGCACTTGGCCTTGTTGAACTTCATGAGGTTCACACAGGCCCACCTCTCAAGTCTGTCCATATCCCTCTGGATGACATCCCTTCCCTCCAGCGTGTCAAATGCACCATACAGCTTGGTGCCCTCAATCCCGCTGTCTATGTTGCTGACAAAGATGTAAATGTCGGTCCCAATACCAACCCCTGAACAGTGCCACTCATCACTAGTCTCCACTTGGATATCAAGATGTTAACCACAACATTTTGAATGGGACCATCCAGCCAATTCCTTATCCACAGAGTGGTTCATCCATCAATTCCATGTCTCCCCAGTTTAGACAGAAGGATATTATGCGGGACAGTGGTAAATGCTTTGCATAAGTCCAGTTAGATGACATCAGTTGCTCTTCCCTTATCCACCACTACTGTAACCTCATCATAGAAGGTCACCAGATTTTTCAGGCACAATTTGGCCTTAGTGAAGCCATGTTTGCTGTCAGCAATCATTTCCTTGTTTTCCATGTACCTTAGCATAGTTTCCAGGAGGAGCTGCTCCATGATCTTGCTTGGTATAGAGGTGACACTGATTGGCCTGTAGTTCTCTGGGTCTTCCTTATTTCCCTTTATAAAAGTGGGGTTTATGTATCCTCTTTTCCAGTCAGTAAGAACTTCACAAGACTGACACAGCTTCTCAAATATGGTGGATGGTGGCTTAGCCACTTAATCTGCCAGTTCCCTCTGGATCTGTGGATGCATCTCATCAGATCCTGTGGACTTGTGCACCTTTAGGTTCCTTAGATGGTCTTGAACTTGATCTCCTCCTGTAGTGGGTGGTTCTTCAGTCTTCCAGTCCCTGCCTTTGCCTTCCATGATTTGGAGCACTTGCTGGTGAAGACTGAGGCAAAGTTACTGTATTTTCCAGTTTAACTACACTGAAGATTATTAATGCTTCTAGACCATGAATAAAAGCTATTGAACAGAGCTGGTGTGGAAAAAAAGTTACTGAACAATCACACTAACTCACTACCACCAAATACCAATCCCTTTTAAGAACTTGATAAAAAGGTGATAACCTTTAAAGAGAGACCAGAGCATTAGTGTAATCATTAATAGTCTTTAAGTCTTTGAACACGAGTCTTTGAACAATCCATGAATCCAAGAAAAAAACTGGTCAAGAAAGGCTTCATATCAGCACAGTCACTGCTCAGGTAAAAAGGGAGAGCTGGTTAACAGTGTGCAGCAATAATTTAAGACAAGAAATAAAACATTCTTTTACCTGTCTTGTAGCTTGCATCCCAAGGTGACGTAGTGCATACTAACACTGTGCCAGGGTGGATCATTCAATGACAAGACACAAAGGTCAGTGGCAAATAATCTGCAGTATCCAAGTTTCTCAAGGACCTCATAAAGAAAACATCAGTCTCAATTAACTGAAAAAATTTAAACAATTATAGTACAAACTACAGCTCTTAGAGTTTACAGAACATAGTTTACAGAAACTCTTAAAGACTAAAATACAACATCCAAAAACATGCTTATGCAAACGTCATAAATATCAACATTAAATAAACACTCATAATTCCCCAACTCTTGGAAAAACATTTTCCTCAGAAGAGAATAAAGTTAAAAGCATCAAGACTGCAGATCTGAGAGGTTGGCATGTTCTTCTGCATTAACTCTGCCAAACTAGTGTTTGCACTTTCACTACAAAGTTAGCAAGGCAGGAAAAAGAAAAGGAAAATCAGGGGCAAAGGTGGGCATGAAGCTAACAAAGGACCTCT
This sequence comes from Neopelma chrysocephalum, assembly GCF_003984885.1. NCBI lineage: Eukaryota > Metazoa > Chordata > Aves > Passeriformes > Pipridae > Neopelma > Neopelma chrysocephalum. Next base: position 16,783,847 of record NW_020897702.1, on the reverse strand, counting down.
GAGAAATAGAGTTGACTTCTATCTATGATCACAAAAAAAGTTAAATCCAGAAAGCAGTTTTGATAAAACTTGGATAAAAGCAAGATAAAAAGGCACAAAATTTTAGTCAGATATTACAGATATTACAAATTCACACCTGAGGAAGAGTTCATTCTTTGTCTATGCACATTGTCACATATCACAATCCTCTATAAAAGTTCCACAGCCCACTTCATTACTCTTATTTACTTTGGACTTACATTTGCCTTTGTAAAACTTGCTTGGATGACTGAGGTAGCCTACTTTTATGGCAGTTCACTGCTGTCTTCAAATTTGAGAAAGAAATTCACATGGGGATGCAGAGAACAGATATTCAGATATATCTCCCCTAATTACTCTGTGTTTAAAAGTTTATTTTCTGAAAGATGCCTTGAGGTTGCCTTCAAGATGTCTTTTGCTGCCCGTACAGTTTGGTAATCTGAAATGAAATACATGCTACTTCCAGAGATACCAATATCACCAAAAGTCCACATGCAGGTAAAAGGTTGTAACAGCACCAGAAAAAAAAACAAACATAAAAACAAACAAACCAAGAAAAAAACAACAACCCCCTCCACTCCAAAAAAACCCAACACAAAAGCACATAAGCAATGACTGGAACCTGGTATGACAGTAGTACAACCTTAAAGCAAAAAGGTTGACTGTGTCGTAGAGCTGCACTTGCTGAGAAGTGAGACAAGAAGTAATGCAAATCCAGTGAAAGAGCAAGATCTGCTTGGCTTGGAGGCATGGTGTTATGGGATTCAGACAAAGCAACTACAATTGGAGGTTAAAGTGTAAACACTAGTGAGGCAAAATACTCTACCAGCCTTTAAATCAAGAGGAACACTGGTACATGAATACATATTTATACCCTGGTCATGATTAAATTGAGCCCAGAACTTGGACTGGAAGACCCGGAACAGCTTTCCAGTGAGAGTAGTGAGGAAAAAAAGAACTTGTTAAGTGTTAGAGCTCTTTTGTTTTATGAAAAGGACTGTATAATATCTCTCAGAGTAAGTGGAAGACTGTTAAATGATCCAATTTCACACCTTCCAGCAACCATCACAGCAGCTGGGGACTGCCACCCCCAGGACTCCCATCAGCCAGATATGGTCCTGACTTCACCTCTCCTTCCAGTTTTTGTAGCAGGTTTTTGGGTCAGAATTGCTAAGTGAGTTCTGATGTTTCATTTTCAATTTCAAGTAGAAACAACATTTCTCTCTCTTTCTTTAAGTTAAAATCCTCTTGAACTTTCTTAAGAATGTGCTTCTTATTGTCTGGATTATGGGGTCTTACTCCAGAATTCAACTATTTTTGTAGAAGCAATACTTAATGTTCTCACTTAGCAATTAATTGCACTGCAAATTTCACTCATATTTCTTGCTTAGTATGACCTACAGAGGCAATCTCACAATGTCAGAAGATCCCCACCCAACGTTCAGTTTTATGGAGCCCAGTGACATGTGAAACTTTCAGGGGATAATGTTGCATTTAGTGCTAAGACAAGGTAAACAGCATCAGGAAAGACAGTTTAGAGAAGAAAGATTGTGAACATTATGGAAAAGATTATAGGGGATAGACTCAAATTCCCTATTTTATTCAATTAGGCTCTCATCCAGTAAAGGTCTTAGGCACACATTTAACTTTAAAAAAAACAAGCACTGAGGTCCAGCCTAACTTTGCTTACAGTTAAGTAAAGGGATTTCTTTGCCCAGTGAGGGCTTTCAGCACATATGTAATTGCTTTGTTGAATCAAAGTCTTGTACAGAAGTAAATGGGAAACACCATTGCTGAGGTGCATGGAATTATGTCAGTTAGATTGGGAACAAAATGTGGCTTGTATTTCTCCTTGTTCTCCTCTCAGTATTCTGAGTAACAGCCAATTTTATTAGAGAGAGCCATTATGAAAAACCTTGACACAAAATGCTGCTGGCTTGAGAACCTTTATTTTAAATGCATTTCAAGTTTAATAACACATTTAATCATTATTGAATATCTAGAGGCTTATGATTTGTTTATAAACAATGATGTGGTTTGGGTTTTTTTTAGACTGTGCCATCTTTTGAAAACTATCTAGGTAGAAAGTTGGGACAAGTCTTATTTGTCTGAAACTTTTTTGAGCTTTTGTACTAGACAGTCTTCTGGGAGAAGCTGAAAGTCTCCTCACTGTATAATAAGGACTTACATTAGAGTTAACGTTCTTTATTCCTCTGCAGTCACAGGCGTTACACAAACCCTTGCAAATAAATGAACCATGGTTTCTGGTGAGGCTACTTAAACTGAACCAACCAACAGCATCATGAAAAGTGTGTCTGGAGTTTGTGTGAGAAATAAAAACTCTTGCGTGGTAGTTGCACCCCTCAGCTATGCAGTAAGTGAACTATTTCCACAACCATTTAGTATCCAAGCATGCTATATGACAGCATAGGTTCTCTTTCTCCCTAATTATGTGGTGCCTCTGAAAACTTTGCTGCAGTCACCTTTCTGTATTGCAGGTCCAAAATGCGTTGGCCAAAGACTTCCCCCTGTGAACAGTGCCATTTTGTATTGTGTTAAGCCTCACTGAAACTAAGGGTTGTAACCAAACTCACTTTTATTCTCTCGATTGAGACAAGTATGAGAAGTCACTGAGATCCATCAATGAAAAAGGTTGTTGAAAAGAAATATGCCCAGATATGAGGCACGTTATTGCTCCAAAAGGCAAGTGTGCCAAAGTTGAATTTATTACAGGATGGAGTTTGCTACATATTGATTAAGAAGAGAAAAATTTACATTTGCGTGTGAATGTGTTTTAGGCTAAAACCAAAAGAAACAAATGGAAGAAATAGAAAAGCTGGGACACCTTTTATAAGAGTGTCAAGATTTGTAGCTGATGAAAAAAGCATGGAGTACATATGAAGATTTTTTTTTGTTACTGGATGCCTTGCAAGGAAAATATAAATGCCTGTTCTTTATGAACAAACACTATTTGCAGATACTGCGCCAGGAAGTACTTGGTTTCTTCATGCATATTTTCTTCAAACATTTTTTTTCTGCAAGTCTAGCTCCATTAAAAACAAGGAATAGTGTAGCAATAATGACAGGGTTTCTTCAATTCATGCATATTCAAAACAATTTGTTCAGTAATTCCAATTTTCATCTTGAGGAAAATATATGATAAAACTTTGAAAAAAAAGCTCTTATTCCCCCAAAAAAATTATTCATCATCATAAACAAGAATAGATGAGTAACATCTATTTTCAATTATGCTGGGCTTTTGGAATTACAGCAGCAATTACTCCTTACTTGGTCATTTGTTGCATGAAAGCAGTTTCACTCTTTAAATGTTACTAAAAAGCAAATGTTACTAAAAAGCAAAAGGTTTTTTTCTCTCACATACATAATCTGAAATCTGAAGTACATCAAATCATTTAAATTATGAATTATATTCTTGAGTGTTCTTGAGCAGATTTTTTGGATGTTCTTTTATTGCCCTGTACCCTCAGTGGAATTTTATCTATCATCGCCTGCTTAGGAAGCCAAAAATGTGAATTACAGTATCTACTAAACAATTAATATTAATTATTTTTCAAGGATTTAGAGTGGAAAGGTCAATAAACAGAATCATTTTTCATTAATTTAGTACAAAGATAATTCTGCTATTTGATTAAGAGACACTAGGGGAAGCTGAAATGTACTGGCCAGGAATAAAATGAATTTACGTTTTCCTGCCAGTAAAGGTAATAGACTGACATCAGAGACAAAAAGAAATAAGCAAACAAGATATAGTCAATTCTCTGTGAAAAAAACCCCCACTTTTCTGTAATTAAATTGCTTCCCAAAGGAAATAAGTTTTTCTGTTCTTCAGATAACATTCCCCAGCATCTACAAGGGGAGTGCTGGAACACTAAGGTACTGGCATTTTGAAGTATGTAAATCTATAAAATTTTATTTGACAAGAATTAGTGCTCTTAATAGGAAAAATCTAGTTCAGCAGAAAAGTGTTTTTTATGGTTGCTGTTCAATTTATTTCTCAATATTTCTCTCCTTTTCTTGCTACACATTGGTGAAGGAAATCACAAATATGTTCTCATCTGGTTTCTCTGCAAGTAGAGCTAAATGTCATCTAGATTGTCCTTCTTTTGCCAAGACATGCTTTTTTGCGGGAATCTGAGGACTTTAGCTACCCATCTAAAATTTCCAGACGTATAGCAACTTGATCAATTTATATAATGGCTGATCTTGGTGAGTTTTAAACTTGGTAGTGGAGCAAGTAAGAAAACAATTGAGTGAATCACAATAAATGAGGATGACCATTAGATCTAGAACTTATAATTGAGTGGCACCTAATATTGAACCTGTGTGTTCTGTCCTCAGCCAAGGAGATTTAGTCCTCTATTTAACTACCACCAATTTCCAGGGTGGGCTGGAGTGTGGTTATGCCACTGAAACTCTTATTCAGTGCACTAAGTGATGCAAAATCCAGGCACCAAAAAGGAAGAAGAGCACAAGTCATATTTTGACTCTGCCACAGAGGAAAAGCACAAATAAAAAGTATGAATTTGCACATTTAGCAGGAACTTTTGTCTACCATGCCATCACCAGTGCCACTTGCTGTTAGGAAAAATTGTTCTTCCTCAGTGTTCAACTCTGGCTTTGATGAGTCAGGCTGGTCTCAGTATTCTCCAGCACCAAAAGCAGCATGACTCCCATTCTCAATCCACCAGTGATAACTTTTGCAAATAGAGTATTGTTCAAGCTGTTTTACCTCCACGTAGGCAGAGCATCCTGCTACAGTAGAAGATGCTCTACCAGGATAGCTATGTTTCACGTCCACATAGAATCCATGACTTCCAGTCGATGTTCTACTTCTGTACCAACTGCTCTTGCTACATCTTTGTCTCCTCACCATCCTCTCTGATATCTGCTCACACTTCCTTATCCTGCAGCTGGAAAGAGATGACAATAGGAGCAAACTACACAACACTTCTCTGCTTCATGAGGGATAACATTCCTTAGAATGGTGCTTCTAGGCATCTAGGATTAGCAATTTCAGGTGAGTGAGGAAGGTAGAGGCTTGGAGAGTGAGGACAGTCTTGCATATTAAGAGACTGGATGAGAAACTGAGAGTCCAGCAACATCCCTTACCTTGAGCTAGTGTTCTCAAGGACCACTGTTGTATTTCAGCAACACTGGGCAGCCAATGAAGAAAGAAAGGGAATGGCACCCACAGCTGGAGTCACTCTAAAACATATTGAACTGTTTCTAGGAGGTAAGGTTTAGTAGGATTTGAAAACACAAAAATATATGGGTATTTTACAGGAGTTTGAACAGTGTCCTCTGTTGCACTAATAGAAATATCTACTCTTTTAGCTGAGAGCAATTGCACTAAAATGTTGCAATTATCATCTTCTATGCACCTCTCAGACAGCTGTTAGGTAAGATACACTTCAAGGGCAACATGCCTGGATGGGAGTACTTAGCACCTGGATGGTCACCGCATTCCCCAGGACACAAAAATAGACATCACTCGCTGAGCAGTGCTAGTATAGCAGTGCTACAACAGTTAAAATCATCTTCTAGGCAAACCTATGCAATCATATGAGTGTTCTTTGTCTAAAATCACAAACCTAAACTTCAATCTCTTCTAGCAAAAATCCACAGTACATGTGTTTATGTATACGGTAGATGATTTGGGATGGGGGAGATCCTTCAGGCCTCGTTTCAGTCCATCACCTGGAAGGAGTATGCCCTTCCACCCTCCCCCCACCACGTGGCCGGGTGACCCCAAGACGGAGCACTTACCAGAGCACCAGGGGAGAGAAGAAGAAAGAGGAAGTTTATTTTGGGAGGGGGCTTATATAGGCCTTGGGGACCAATCACAGGTGAGGGGGTGTTACAACCAGGTAAGGAGTTTACAGCCAAATAAGGAAGGGGTTAACAAAGGACCAATGGGAAACATCTCAGGACACCTTCCCAGGACACTCCTGCCCGAGAGATAAGGGATTTACAGTGGAGGTATAGGGGAAAATGCAGTGGCTCTGTAAAGAGTCCTCTTAACATGAGTTTAAACAACATTAAAAACTTCTGATTCATCAATCCACCTTTGGCAGGACTCTTTCCAAACATCCATTGCCACATATGTATGTATAAAGACAAATATGTATTTACTGAAAATAAGGTCTCTTTGTTGTAGACACAACCAAAGCAAGCATGCTAAATAGGAAAATCCATCTTAAAGATCCTGATAGCATTTTATATTTTTATTTGTTTGTTTTATGTCCCACAGTATTTCTAATTATTTTCAATTTTTAATGCCTAGTAGGAAGACTTTTTACATCCATTTCCTTTTTTGTGATTGCTGTAACTATAAACATTTATACATACATTTATACATTATAAACATTTATTTTTCCTTTTAAATAAAGAATTCCCAGTGGCTTGGCATGAAATTGCTCTCATTGAACAAAGAATCTGAGCCTTCCACAGAGAGACTGATGTTTTTGCTGGGGAATGTTTTGATTGTTTACCTGTTATTTCATGTAATTTCTAAATTATAGAATTCACAGTTGTCTACTGAATGCCAAGACAACCCTTGACTTTAGGTTTTCCATTGAGCTTTGTTCTTTATCTTTGCTATAGAAGTTAAGAATTGGTATTTATAAACCCTATTGTTCAAAGAAAGTAAATAGCCATGTATTTTAAGGAACAGTGGTTGCTCACATAACCTTCCTGCAGCAGGAACAAAGGCAGCAAGAATGACTTACATGTGCAGAGTTGCAGACATTAAATAAAACCAAACCAACATAAGCCAAAACACTTGGAGATTTTCAGCATTGCTCCACATTAGTTTACACAACTCACAGAGCACATCTACTTTCTGAAAGCAAGAATAATTGACAAAGTATTGGCGTTATTTTTCTAATCACAGCTATTACCCTTCTGTCACTTGCATTATGTTGAGCTGGCATAGACAGTGGTAGCTCAAAGGAATGTCAGATATGTACTGAAGTGTGATCAGTGCAATTCTAATTGAGCTAGACTTTTCTCATGCTTTGATTATCAAACCATATAAATTAAAGAAACAAAAGAGAATCATAAACGAATGTGTAACAAGGACCTTTATCATGCAATATGAAAAAAAAAGAAAGAAAACCAAAATCATTTTGCTATATAACTTTTAGAGTTATTACATCAAACATTGTCTACATGTTATTTCAATGAACTAAAATGAAGCAACGCTGAAAAGTACAACAGACTTGTTAGAAATGTCAGTTCCTTGGGGAAACCTAGCCTGTGGGCTGGAAAGTTTGCATTGGTTTCATTCCAGAAACAATATAGCTAACCCAATACAGAAAAGGTATGGCAATACTGTATCTAAAATGTGTCACTAGTTTACACCAAGGTTCTTGTGCTTAAGCTTAACAAACACACTTAAAAGAAACATTCTCTATCAGTGAATACATGAGGAGAATGACAGAAGTGGTTTTTATTTATCAAAGTAACTACTCATTTTAAGAAATCACCACTGGCTAACACCATCCTTCACTGTGACTTTCCATATTTTACAAAGACAGGAGACACAAGAAGATGGACTGAAGTCAAGGCAATGAATATCAAGGATATTAATAACTAGAATAGGTGGTACAAGCCTACCAGCATGGCCAAGTTTTTTTGTAAGCATGATACTGAAGGACTTGAAGCAGGCCATTGAAGTGGCTTTCGGGAGTTTTACAAGCAGCTCCTTTTGGCAAGAGCAACAAAATGGGAAAAAGCACAGTTTGTGATTACTGAAGAATTTAGTGAGTGGACCAGGAAAGTCAGCAGTACTGGCTGACTAAGGCTGGTGATTGACATTGTGATAGCAAATGAGAGGCAATAACCACCAAGGTACTTCATAACCAAAGTATTTTATGTTTGATATATCACTGAAAAGGAGCAATTCACCATGGACATGGATAAAAATTATATGGAATTTTCCATATGAAAAAGGACAATTCAAAAATCAGTGTCAAAAACTTCAGTACTGGTGGCAGGGCCAAGCCACACTATCTTCATACCCTGTCTGTAAAAGATCAGCAATAGAGTCCTAATCTTTCAGTATTCATATAATGCAGAGAAGTACTACTGTTTTTACTAATTCTAATGTGATCAGATCCACAGAAGCCTAGATAAACAAGCAGTGGTGGTTCGTTTTTTTTTCTGGAAGGTTAATACTCTGATTCTTTGTCTCCCTAATGTAGCAGTGAAAGGAAGTTCAAAACTAAGCAACTAATTTGACTGTAAAATATGATTTTTTTTCCAAACCTTTAACTCTATTTTTAGACTCAGATATTTTAGACTTGAAAGACTTTGGAGCAAACTGGAAATGAGGTTGCTGGACTTTCCTCCTCTGCTCAGAGAGCTGTCTTCTACCCTACAAAATCCTACAATCATCAGGCAAAAGGACGGTGTCATATCATCACCAGAGGGAAGACAATGCCTCCAGCCCAGCCTGCCTGACAGCCTGGTGGTTAGGGTACCCTCCCACACAGCTTGTAGGGTGAGTTTAATTTCCTGGGGTTGAGGAATAGTTCATCATTAATCTTCCAGCATCTTGCCTTTATACTCTCATTTTTGGGATACTGAAAGAAATCAGGTATCATTCTATATTTGAAAGAAAAATAATCCAATAGTATTTAACAAATTCCCAATTTGATAAGAGTTTTGAGAAGACTTGTCAGATGTAGCCCAGCTGTCATTAAAATTTTCAGATCAGAACACGACTTGGATGAGAGCATGTAATGGGCAACTTGTTACCTGCTGCGAACAAGAGATGCATAGGCCTGAGTAAAAGCACAAGCTTCAAGATGCTTGAGAATTGCCAGTGTTAACATGAAGTAGAGCCTGAGTTTGGATAAAATGGAGATATCATCTTACTGTGCAGGGAAGAAGAGTCAGAACCACAGTAATTAGGATCATGAGCATATCTTTGGCATCCAGAACCAAAACCACAAAAACTGAGCAAACTGAAATAGTACAAACAAAATGAGTGGTCTGGGGACAGCTCCAGGGAACAGACATTTGTGTGACAAGGATCAGAAGACTAGAAACCTCATAGGGCTGTGGAGGATAGATATTCAGAAAAATGTGGTAGCAGACTGACTACTTAGGAGAGTTAAAAAGGGGGAAAGAAGGAGAAAAATTCTCACCTCTCAGAGAAAAAATAAAATATAACGACATGCCACCCTTTGATATAAGCCAGATCTGATGAAGGGTAAGATGTGTTACTCAGACTTCTTCTTTTGTCTTCAGAAGACTGTCTCTGTACTCTTAATAATTAAATCTTGTTGCTTGGTTTTTTTGTTTTTTAATTAGATCCTTTGATGGAGAGTGCTCAGCAAATGGACCATCTTGCTGGTCAGAATTTTCTGTTTCTATTTTTTATTTTTCTATTATTTCTTTGTTTCCTTTTTTCTTACCTCTTCCTTCGGTGGGTGGCCTCACACTTTTCCTCATTGCATTGCACACAGAATAGTCTGTTTCCTCAGGAGCTTTTCTATTGTGTGCATTACTGTAGAAAATAAGCATCTCTAACTTTCACAAATTTGCATGCAACCTTATGAGATGTCCTTATTTTACAGATAAGAAACTAGAGTGATTTATTTCTAAAATATTTACTTATTCTGAGTGGGTGAGGTTCTTTAATTCCTACATCCTTCAATTTTTCTGTTTTCTGCTCTCCAATTGTGTTGGCTTTCCATTTGTTATATTGCAAGCTTTAGAAGACAAAAAGCCCTCCTCATCTTTTTGCCTTGTCAGTGCTGAATAAACAAAGCAGGATGATAGAAGAAAATTTTTTCCCACACAAATTGAAAAAGAATTTACAGTTCTGGCCATCTTGCGAGGCACATGTCAAGTATTGGTTAGTTAAACAACACTTTGGAAAGAGAAAAAGTTTGGACTCCCAGAACCTTTTCTTTGCTTCCAATTTTTCAAAATAGTTCTTCAACCTCTGCAACGTACAGGCAGATTCAGTTAACAAGGGAGTTGCTTTAGGCAACATGTACTATCTCCAGCCCAGAAGTACATGTATTTCTGTAGACTAAACAACAGATATGTCTCCCTAGGAAAGCTGTTTCAGTTTTTAAAGTTGACTGTCCTGGAGGCTCCAGTCTCTGTGAAATGTTAAGTGACCCAAAACGCAGAGAGACAGTTGTAATTTATATTATTATTTATTGAATTCCAAGCATGCAAGTTCAGATTATAAAAGTCTGAAAAAATGCTCTAGTGTGCAATATCCATTCCAGTGTCAGATAAATGACCTCATACATTGCTCCTTGTCTGAGAACCACTAAGAAAAAAAAACACAAGAAAGAAAACAGCAAGAATCTTAGGGATGTCTCTACAGAATAGTCTTCTAGCATCTCACTATTTGTGGTCCAGGGAGTTCCTGAGAGTCAAATGGGGGGGGGGAGGGGGTTGGGGGGAGGGTCTGTTTAACCCTCAAGGGGTTTTTCCTTCCATTGATTGTCCATGACTTTCAGAACCATGTAGGCTTTCAGCGTACACCACCTCCACTGCTAAGAAACTCTACAACTGAACTATAGATAAAAAAATATTTTCTTTGCCTGCTTAACAACACTTCATTACCAGTTTCATCTGACATCTCCTGTTTCCTATTTTAGAAATACAATTGTTATATACTAATTTTTACCAAAGAACTTAGGATTTTGTATTTATCCTTCTCCTCAAAGTTATATTTTTTCCTGGATGATACCCCCAGTTCTGCTATTAGCTATTTCTCAAACTGGAATCACTTTGGTTGCCTTCGCTGTTGCACCCCCAGTTGAACTATAACCTTTTGGAATGGGATAGACACTGTATAGCACTGGTTCAGAAGAGCCCTGACATTGCTTCTGGACTTTGTAATTCAAATAAATGTAAGGAGCAAAGGTTTACGTAAAAGAAACTAAGACTTTTAGAAGTAAGTGAAACAGATTTATATAATCATCTAAGACAATTGTCAGTTTTAGTCAGAATTTACCACAGCAATTAACAACTTGATGAATAAAACCAAGAAAAAATACTGTAATGTGTAAAGGCTGTACTGAACAAGCAGAGAAATATTTTATTAGTAAATATGGACAAATAATGCCATACTGTAGATCAAAGTTATGAAACAAAATGAACAATAGGAATTTAAAAAAGAGTAACTTGGGGTTTTGTGCTTTGTTGTCTTGGGGATTTATTTTTTTTTAATGCTGACTAGACTAAGAAGATATGCATCAACACTTAAGTAATATCAAAGAGCTGCAGGTGACTGAACAAAGATGATTTGGAATTGTTTAAAGATGCAGTGACCTAAGTAATTTTGAATGATAAGCCACTAAGCTAAATCACATCAAGAATCCTACTTACTAAGTGATGGTACAGTGTGGCCTAACAGGTGGAGAAAATTAAGAAAAGATAAAAAAAAGGAAGCCTCAGAAATAATGAGCAGTGTCCAAGAGTATTTGAAAGTAGAAACAAACTGTGAAAAGAGACATTATTGAATGAGGGTGGTACTTTGGAGATCTGCAAGAGGCTGACGAATTAATTTGTGAGTAGATAGTGAGGAAAGAAGTGTTACTGTCAGCTTGGAAGAAGCTACAGTATGACAGCCTCCAATCACATAGTTGCACAGAAGAAAGATAACTAAACACAGGCTGGCAGAGAGAGGAAAACGGATATTATTTAATTATCTCAACAGAGCTGGTTTTAGCCACATCTGAACATAAATACAGCAGCAGCAAATCAGAAAGAGAAGAAAGGTCATCTGAAAGAATGTGAAACTGCTAAGAAACAAAGGAAAAAGGAAAACAACTTTTCAAAAAATGAGAAATAGGAATAAGGAGAGAAAGAACTCCCAGTCCTTGTCCTTATTAAACACAATTTTGTTGAGTTTAATTCTGTAAAACATTCAAACAAAACAAACAATTCACCAAAAACATAAAAACAAGGATCAGGCTGCTGCAGAAGTTCATAGAGTCAGTCATCAGGCCTGGCCCCTAAAATTGACCAGAAGTTGCAGGCATGAGGAAAAAACTTCAAAAATGCTTCAGCGAAGCCACCCTAAAGACTGACTTGTGCTTCTAAATGTGTCACTTGGAATGACTGTTCTTCCTGCAAAGCCAGAGACTTGTCAAGCATTGTAAGACTATCAAAAGCTACAGATAATACTTATGTTACCATCAGTTGTTATGAGGCCATACAAAGTTTCACAGGGCAAATCACACTGGGAAAAAATCAAATTAGACTCTAATGCAATTAACATCATGACAGAGAGGTCATCTTGAGGGAGAAAGCAAATCAACAGTCTCACTGAATTTGAAAAGGCAGTTCAGACCAGATCCAGCAAAAAGAGTGGGTTTGTCCTCACAAAGAATAAAGTTAATAGAAGTCATTGTATAATAAATCTCCATTGTTATGGAGGAAGAACTGAGAGTTCCTTGGAACTGTTCTGAATTCTCATTTGCATTCAATGTCGTCTTATAACCCTTATGCGCAGGTAGAAAAAAGGAGTGAAAGCAGCCTCCAGAGGCTCCTGGAGATGGAAACCTGCAAGTCTGAGTCTGCACCAACTGTCAGCTGGGACAAGACATTGGCAAAGTGTTTCTGTGACTTATGCATTCTTATTTCTGAGGTTTTCTTTTAAAAGGGTGTTTCTAATTTCATAGCCTAGAAATTAATTTCTTACTTTCCTACAAATCAAACTTACCATTTGCATTTTGATCTCTGTTAAAAGTGAATTTAGGTGAATCTTACCTGTAAAAGACATTTTACTTTTTGGGGGGCAACCAATTGCAATAAAATATTGCGATAGGTGTACTCTCCCTCTGTTTCATATAATCACCACTGTGTGCCGTGTCTTTATTGCAGTGACAGAGGAAATTATCATAGCACAAGTGGCAGGAATAAAGCCAGGATATGGCAGAAGGCAAGTGACAACCTTTTTTAAAAAAATGAATGCATTAAGGGAGACACAGAAGGAAAAAGAGAGCAAGTTACTCCCTTCTTCATTTCCCATAAAAGAATCATAATTTACTGTGCCTTTAATGCTCACCCTTAAGGTGTTGTAAAGCACTTTATGCTCACAAAAACTTGGTGGATAATGACGCTGGCTACATATCAGTACCCTCATTGTCAACAGGGATTCTTACAAATCATTATGCATTTTTTTTCCCCAACAACATTCTTCTCAAGAAACACCTCTTCTATCATTATTAATTTCTTCACATTCTTCAGAGAGATGGATTTCAATGGTCTTTTCCCACTCTATTTCCACAGCTAGGTCCATTCTTTTATGACTTCTGTGAAGTATTGGAATTATTTGCTTTTGATTGTAAGGAGAGAGGGTTTAAATCGCAGTCTGCAAAGAAAGGTGCATTGGTTGCTTAATCATGATTTACAGAGATCCAATTGAGAGATTCTGTCAAACCTGATGTATGACAGATTGGAGATTTCAATGGCAACTGCTTCTCAAAAAAAAAAACAGTCAGTCTTTTAGGACCAATGTACAATTAGGGTAATTCTGCCTTTCCTTTGGAGTATCACAGGAAAAAGGACTTTATTCAGCAATTCCTACACTGAGAATATAGAAGAAATACTTTATGCTTAATTATATTTCTTAAAGATACCCTCTCTCATTTAAACACTCAAGTGATAAGTAAAAAATCTTCCACAGCCATTGGTAATCATTTTTAGTAGTTTATTAACTGTTCAAAGTTTCACTCCGTTCTCAATATGAATTGATATGCCATCATTTTCTAGAGATTGGCAGACATACCTTGTTCTCTTAGATCAAAGTGCATATACTGTCAGATTTATTGTCTTCTGTTGGTATATTCAAAAAGCACAACACTGTAATATTTCTATCTGCAAACAAATTAGGCTTTGTTGTCACATCTGAAAACAAACTTCAAATCTCTCACTTCTTTTCAGAATGCTTACAATTGCTTGATACTTCTTTTTAAAGAGAGCAACCAGATCTAGAAAACATATTCCAGTAGTGGTTCTGCACATGACTCTAACACAACTTCTATATTTTAACTGAAGTTCCTGTGATGGTAGATCCAAGTACTGTATTTATCTTCAGTTACAACACCACACCTGAAGTTTGCACTTGATTTGCTGTAGATCATGTCCCAGCTCCTATTTCAGAAACACTTTTCTGGGAGATGATTCCTTACCGTACGTATAAGCCGTTTTTCCTTGGCATTCCCTATTACTTTTTTAAGAAAAAAATTAATTATAGGTACACTCTAAATCCAGTGGTAGAAACCTATTGGTATAATTGACCTGTCTTCCAACTTCCATGTTATTTGAAAACTGCATGTGTGTTCATTTATGTTTTCTTTTGAGCCATAATAGCCATCTCAGAAGCACTGGGCCAAGACTACAGTGAAGAAAAATCAGATGTTTGTTGTTTTGTTTAAGGAAAATAAGAATCATATTTTTATCATTCAAAATATGCTACATTTATACACATATTAGTGTAGTTTCTTTAAAGTCCTCAAGAAATTAAAATTTATCAATATATATTAAACGAAACTGTCATCATTGCTTTCCTGGAGACAGTCTTAACAAGTTAATAAGCTTGCCCACTGAGCACTTTTGAAGACTAAGCTAAGTATCTTGAGTATTTGTGCTTCAAGATTTAGAATGTTTAGATATTATGATTACTTGAAGTTTAAATATTGTTATGAAGTTTTTAAACTCAAGCTGGAGAAGAGGAAACAGCCAAAGAGCAGAAGAAAAACAACCATCAGTCATTCCAGCAGAGATAAACAGAGACTGAATAACTTCACTTTAATATCTTTTTTTTTCCTGGCAAGATTTTCTGTTTTTAATTTGCTAGACCAACTTGTTGATTTTTTTGTTTCAGTTTGGTCTTTTTTAATATTTGCCTTTCTGGAGAAAACTGCACATGAACCTAAGGGAAAAGAAGATGTACTCAAAACAGTAGCACAACATAAAATGTTCAGACTGGAAAGGAATGACCTCATCCCATTTTGCCTGAGATGACTGGCTGTAAGAAGTGAGCTGGCCATTAATCTGTTCCGACAATTCTTTGGAGAACTGAATTTCACCTTTAAGAGACATAATACCATTCCTCTTGGTTCACATTAATACAGTGGACATTTTTGAAGTTTAAAATGCAAAAAAAAAATTAAAAAAATAAAGGAAACTGAAAGGTTAGTTGTCCCAAAGAAATATTAAGAGGAAATTTGGTTGATGTCATAAAGGGATATATCACAGTCTGCACTGTAAGTAGTAAGAGGAATTATCCAAGATATTGTTTTACAGTAGGGAAAATTGTGAATGAATTAGAGCAAATAAATTCACTCCTGAATGCCTGTACTCTTCTTATGACACCATTTAATAAGAACATTGCTTTTAATCTCTCTTCTAAATAAAAGAAAGAAAAAATCTGCTTTCTCATAAAAAATGAAACTGAAATGGAAAGAATCTAATCTAAAAGTTATTTTCTAGTGAGAGTGTGTCTGTAAGTTCATATTCTTGTTTCCTGTCCACTGACATGCTTACTTGAGTGTCCTAGAAAATTCCACACATCATTCAACTTTATTCTCTCTCTCCACAGAGTCAATCATTTTACACTGATAGAAGTCTTAACTTATGCCTCAGTCTGTTTTTCTCAGTTGTTTCGAAAGTTTCATGAAACAAGCTATATACCCCACCTGCTTCCCAATAAAAACCTTCTCAGACTAACAAGAACCACCTTTCTGGAAAACTGGGAGATTATATGTGGCACTAGCTAAAAAAAACTTCTTAGTTGTGGTTAGGCACATCCAGAACTGTGTCATCCACTCAGACATGTTGATTCCAGAACGATAGTATTTCCCCATCAAGTTCGGACTTAGGTTTCTCCTTTTTTGAAGGAAATGAGGAACACTGGGGTTCCAGACTGCAATTGGTCTACGTCTTCCTCCTCATTGCAGAGAGGTGTAGGTGCACACAGACACAGGGATAACGTCTTTCCAATGTTTTGATAGAACACGGTAATGAAACTTATTTCCCCAAAATGTTTTAGGTTTGCAATTCATATTTTGGGTTGTGGGATATTTTTTTAATCAAGACAATAATGTGTGGCCTATAAATGTTTTTTTTTCCTAACATCCCTTAATGAAAGAAGAAAAAAAAAAGTTAAAAATGTAGGGAAAATATTTGTAAGCTCAGAACTAAATTCTGTTGCCAATTTTTAAACTTAATCCAAAACAATTTTGTTAAAGTCATATTTGAAGCCACGCTTCTCTAGATTACCACAGTGCAAATGAATTTCAGTTTGGTTTCAAATATCTACATAATATTTGCAGTGTATACGGACACTTAAAATCATAGGATATCCTGAGTTGGAAGGGATCCACAAGGATCATAGAGTCCAATTCCTGGCCTTGCAAAGGACCAAGAATCACACCATGTGCTTAAGAGTATTGTCCAAATGCTTCTTGACTCTGTCAGGCTTGGTGCTGTGATCACTTCCCTGGGGAGCCTGTTCCAGTGCCCAACCACCCTCTGGAGGAAGATATTTTTCTATTATCCAAGCCAAACCTTCCCTGACACAACTTCATGATGTTCCCTTGGATCCTGCTTCTCCACTTACCCTCGTGAGGAGGTTGTAGACTGTGATGAGGTCTCCCTTTAGTCTCCTCTTCTCTAGGCTCAACAAACCACTTGTGCAACCAAACATCTTTCCTCTTACAATAAGGGTTTATGCTCACAGCAAGATAGTAGCTGAGATAAAAGGGCTGCATATCCTGATCAAAATTTCTAAGCAAATTGTAGTTTATATAACTTGCTGATGAATTTTGAGTGTCTTTTTTTTCTTTTTTTCCTGAGAGGTTTAAGTGCCTATTTCAGCACATTCTGATCTCTAATAGTGAAAACTGGTCTTCAGCCATGAGATGCTGCTTGTAAAGGAAGAGGTTTTCATTATACATGAAGTTTCTAGGTCACATGATCTTCATAATGACAGTGAATCACCTGGACTGTGAAGCAGAAAGTATGATGGTTTCCTTTGGAGAAAACAGAGAACAGATTAGGCACAATCTGCAGCCTTGTTAAAATGTTTTTTTTCCCAGTGGGACAATAATACAGTTCTGAGAAGTCACAGAAGGGAGGAAAATGTTGCATTCCCTTTTTGCTGTTGCTTCAGAAATAGCAGCTGTGCCAAAGAAATGAAGGGATGGATGGGAAGTGTTCAGAAGTGGGAAAATGAGCAGATTTAGGCTGCTATAATTCAAACTGTAATAGGGGAAAATCATGGCTACCATATAGACACACAAGAATTATGAATATGAATGAGATAATTTTATATATATTTAATTTTACTGAGAAGTGTAATTAGTTAATTATATAACGGGAGGGAGATTTTTGCTTCTTATACACTCCTGAGAAGCAGGGTATCAGGCACCTTGATAGATCCTTGCTGTATTATACGCAGCTCAGTTGCTATCCTCTTGCCCTAATCTTGCAAAGATGTTAAGAGTGGGCATGGCATCATTTCTGCCTCTCTTCATCTCATAGAAGGAGGTATCGTATCTCAGTGTAGAGGTTGCAGAGCCACACTGAGGCATTTCAGTGCTTAGGGCAGGATGTGAATTTGCCTGCCTTCCACTGCTCCAGTTTTCGACTCCACTGCTCCTCCTCTGCCAGGCAGATCCTGTGGCCAGTAACCCTGTTGTTCTACATCCCTCACACATACCAAGGGAGCCTTTTACACTGACCTGAATATAACTCTTCTTCCTGAAAGATATCATTAAGTCATTCTTAGAAGGGGAATTCAAGTTGTATTTTACCAGCTCTGGGAGAAAAGTTGTAATTTTTTAGGAGGCTGGCAAACAGAATTTTTAAGATAAGTATCTGTGAAAATGGGTACAAACATCTATTTGGAGCTGAGACCATAATTTTGCATTGTGTTGACTTTCTATACACTACAGTGAATGCAGTCTTACCACTGCTCAGTAATGGAAAATTATCTCCATCTCCATGAGTCATCCATTAACCAATAACACAGGACCAGCTAATTCAGTAAAACATAAATATTTCTCATTATTCATGTGAAGATTGAACAGTCTGAAATGTTGTGTGAGAAATTGAAGGGCACAAGAATAAAGAATAGACCATATACAAGTATAAAGTGGAAACAACAATTGTCAGAGTTGCCAAATAGTCTTGTGCTCTGTCAAAATCAATCTGTTCTCAGTCCACTGAAAAAAATCAACGTGACTGGAAGAAACCTCTTCAGTCAGTGTACTCAGACCTTTGAGGAACCTCTTAGGGAGGTTTATTTCATAAAGTGATTAAGTTATTTCTTAAAATTCATTCAAATTACAGTTCTGCTCCTCCTGTTACTACTGAATGATCATCACACAGCTTCATTCTTCAGAATCTAGGTACTTTCTCCTGCTATCCAGCTTAAATATATTTTCATTCTCTGAAATCTATCCTGAATTTGTTCCAATATTCTGTTTCAGTTTAATTTCTCTTTTTTTCAGTTCTTCCTTCCCAACACCATGACCCGTCCACTTAAACTCTGCTTTGATACGCCAAACATGGAACAAGGATATTTGCCGGGGTGGTCTAAAGTCTTGCATCCCAGATGTGTACCAAGGCTGGGTCATGACTCCTTCCTGGGAGTAGACCACAATCACAGACAGCTTTCCAGACCCTTGGTCAATGGCATTGATACTCCCTTCTTTCTGGTAGAAATATGTTGTTCAATACATCACGGCATTTTGTTTGTTGTTTTAAAATTCTTTACTGAAGCTTAGATAAGGGAAATTTATTGCGTCTCCTTTTTTAAGCAAAATCCAGAAATCTTATCAGAGAAAATGGTTGCATTACTGAATATTGTTTGCTGATGGGAAATGCATGTTGCCATTTCTCCATTTCCCAAACACATCTTCTCCATTTCCCAAAGACTTTCTTCTTCAAATTGTATTGTAAAATCTTTTACATAACCATCCAAGTCTAACATATCCAAATTCTGTTTTATCCTCTCTAAAAGTTGCATTTAACTTCTGTCCTCTCTCCCCTTCTTTCCCCACCATTTGGCAATACTTCTCACTGATAGACTCATATTTAATGCAATCAGAATATCAGGATTCTGGAATGAAATATATCTCATTTTCCCCATATACATACTCTCTTTCGGATGCTAAACATCTTGAAATTAGCTTCCACTTCAGTTCTGGCAATTTTTAATCAAGATATTGATTGAATGGAGTTTGAGATCTGGCTGTTCATAAAATAATACCTAAGCTCCTACTTAGCATTTCTGCAAAAATGAAACCAAATGTTTCCCCTATTAGGGAGCAGCAAGATCGAGGCTGTTGCACAGGGGAAGATGAGCTGGAAGCTTCAGGTGGTCACAGAAGAGGCTTGCTGCAGGTCCCAGCTATCTGATCAGACCAGGATGCTGATAAGAGCTGGTTCATCGGCAGTCCCAGACAAAGGAAGGCGATGAATCCAGTCCAACATGTACCTAAGATGCCCAGAGCAGCAAGAGGTCTTGCTGGAGGCAAGACCGGAGACAAGTCAACAAGATAGGTCCAAAATCCAGATAGAGCTAGAATGTATGCCTACAGCATAGCTCAGGTAAGGCATAAAGACACAGCCTGAGTTTAAACGGAGCTCCTAGAGAAATGGACAGAAGGTGCATGGAGTAGAGAACCCAATGGTTGGTCAGAACATTAAGGCCTGCTGTGCACTCAAACAATGGGGTGGTCCTGAAAAGCGGTATCTCCCTTACTCCTAATCACTGCATAGATTTGACAAAAAACAGCCCTAGAAAGGGAAAGGATGAAAAATACAAACTTGAGAAAGAGCCTGGAAATAGTGTATCCACACGAGTAATTCATTGATGATGACCCCTTCATAGCCCCCACTTCTGAAGACATCCGACAGAAAAAAGAACCCCTTTACTATTTTTGTTAGTCTTATAGTATTTTAAGGCTGTGAAAATATTGTAACTATAATTTGTAAAATTATGATGTCAAACCTATAGTCATTGACAGAAATTTATTATTTTCATTAGGCTATGACTACCCTGCCCCCAAATAAACAGGGCTGTGATTTACCAAAGATTTCCTTTTTTTTTTTGCACCGATCTAACCAATTTGAATTTCCGTTATGCCTTGATACAACCTGTAAAGAAACCTACAAGTCTTACTATATTAACAGTGATCTCCTACTACAGAACTTCTGCGTAACAATTGATCTAGTTGAAATGAAAGTTTGAAAACATCAAAATCAATAGCAATTTCTAAAATTCACCTCAGTGTTCTGCCACTCTCTCTTTTTGAAGTTACAGGCACATTTGATGCTATTTCTAAATTCGCAGTAGTTGTAGGTGCTAGCTTAAGTTTTTACCGTCAAGAGTATCTCACCAAAGGTAGTAAAAGGTGAAAATATTGTGACAACGTTTTCTGGCTCATTGATAAGCAGCAGAAGATAGACAGAGGCTGTAATAACAGTGGATACATACTTGGGTTGTGAAGGATTCTAATATTTACAGGTGGAAGAGCCTGGCCTGAACCAGCAACTAGATGTTCAATGCCTAGCCAGGGAACACCGATGGCAAGTGCTTGAGTGAGTTTGACAGAGAAATAGGAAACAAATGAACATCTTTCAGGAAATTTGTCACGGGTTAGGAATGGTGCTCCCCAGTGTGGTGCTCCCCAGTGTAGTGCTCCCACTGAGACTCTCCAAACTATGCTGCTCCTTGCTTCCCTGTGATGGGTCGGAGGAGGAGAACTGGAGACACAGAAAACAAAGATCACGGGTTGAGGTAAGAACAGCAGTGAGATAAGAAAACAAACAGTAACAGCAATGATATTAGTAACAAAAGTGTACAAAAAAGAGAGTGATGCAAAAATGCTCACTGCACAACTTGACCCAACCCCACCACAGCTGTGCTACCCCCATTGCTCCCTCTGGCTTGGAACCGGTGCCATGCAACTGCTCTGTCTGCCATGCTTACTTGAGCAGAAGGAACCCCTCCTCTTCAGAAGACACTCCCTTCCCCCTGCCCCCAGCAATGAAGTGAGGTGGTATAGCCAGAACCAGAACATAATTACATGTCCAAAGATAATCCTTTTTCCTCTTATTAATTTATATGGTAACATTGATTTTTTTTTTGGATGGTGCCTCCAAATCTATGTATGGGGTTTTTTCTATTTTGTATTCCCTCTTTCCCATTTTCTGCTGACTGTGCTGATGCAAATCAATAACAGGTGTTACTATTAACTTTCATCACTGACGTATTTTACATGAGGAAGTACAAAATCTGGTGACACACACCTAAAGAGTGACTACAGTCACAGTGCTTTACAATTAAGACAAAGTTGATTGGGGAGCAGTTTTCTCTCAGCTCACAGACTTCAGTCTACATTTTGTAGCTGGCTACAGTTTTTGTCAAGAGAAGGTAGATGGGGATATTTTTATAGTGAGAGTCCTAAAACACTCTAAGGTTAATACCCCACCTCAATGATATACAGATCGCTAATACATTTCCTGCTGTAAGATGCAGCTTTAATTAAATATATTCATAGCTAACTAACTGCAGATTGGAAGGAGTACTGGGACTGAAAGGTTGCCAAAGAAAGATAAACAGTGACAGCCAACAGCCACATTAGAAAAGAAAACAAAACAACAAACCTGCTTTTTGGGCAGTGCCTGGGAAAAGAGACAATTTCTCATAGGTGATCTGCAAAGTGATCCCCATTTCTGAAACTTAAAGCATAAAATATCATTCAAAAATAAATAAACACCAGCAGCAGCACCCAAGGACATCAGATTTCAGATGATGGAGGTTTCAGCTGCAGGGTAGAAAAGGTTCTCAAGACAGTTTTGCACTACTTTGAAATGTCACCTCTCACTCACTCTGTCTATCTTTATTTAGCTTTCTCCTGAGACCTACCAAGCCCAGTAGCATTTCCTCCAAAAGAATTTTTTATATGCCAAGGAGTTATCCCCAAAGGGAATGAGCCTTTATTAGGGAACAAAAAGGGCATCTGGTTCAAATCAAATACTGGATCAGAGAACCTGACTATTTTGCCTTTACTGATATTAGATTTCTGCAGCTTCCAGGGAACAGAATGGGGCACAGAATGCCAATTCAATTAAGCAGCACTGTTGTTTCCTCTAACTCCAGCAGGGAAGTTTGCTGTTGCAAGACAGAGACTCCTGGGAGCCTCTAGTTCCTTCCTGTGTGACCTTGGGCAAGATTCTTCATATTCCCATGCCACAATTAGCTGGCAAGAGTGTTGAAGTCTTAATTATCATGGGAAAAACATGAAGGGGACTGTAGAAAAAGTGCAATTTTGTCATTATTACTTTCACATTTGGACTGGCTGATGCATCTCTTGCTCCTATTGATTGCTTTCCAAAACTGTCTCAGTTTTAAAAAATGCAGCGGCTGTTTGAATATGCTAATTTATAAAGTAAGAGTTATGCTGCTGCTAATTGAGTCAAATCGAGGAGACTGCTGAAAGAAGCAGTCAGGACTCCCATCTCCTCTCTGCTCAAGTGCTGTCTCGTGCTCATGCTTTCCTGAGTGTTTCATGAGCTGGTAGGGCTCACTAGAGACAGGAAAAAAGGCGTCTATCCACATGAAAATGTGAATTCAGAGAACAGACCTGTCTCAGTCAGATCAGTTCTTGAACAGTAGATAGGGAACAGCAGGAGCACAGTTCCAGGGAACTTGTGTAGGGTGGAACAGAGAATGGTATCTCCTGCGTGGTATCAATGAGCTCCCCTTACCCATCTAAGCTTTATCCATGAAACTTCCCATCTTATCCAAGCAGGCATCTCCACAAATAATTCATTTTTTTGATAAGCAGCCCAAGACCAGTAAATGTGACTCTTTTGAAGAAGCGAGGTGGAACTGTCAGAAGTTAAGAGGCCTTAAAAGTCAAGAACAGTTTTAAAAACAAGCCCACATACGCCTGCTTGGCCCATGGTCCTGGAAGACATTTCTTATGCTTTCCTTTGTTTACTTCTTTCAAAGTTCTTTCCAGAGAGATAAGCAGCCAATAAGTGAGATTGGATGAGTTGCATAGGAAAGTATAATAATAAATTTAAAGTGTCTAATAAATATTTAGACCATTCCTTCAAAATCAGACTACAACATCAAGACAGCTTGCATGTTAGCTGCAACAGATGAAGGGCAAAAGAGAAGGGAGAAATTCAGTGGAATGTTTCAGAGGGGAAAAAGTTCACATTTTGCTCAATTTTCAACTCTCAATGTTTCTTCCCAGTGACAATTGTGAAGGAAAAAATAAAGTGAAGAAAAAAAATTACTTTCTCTTTCAAAATAGAATTTCAGATGGGTAGTTTTCTCTGCTGGTCATTCTCCCATTTTCTCAATACTGTTCAATCCTTTTGCAACAAATGAGAGGGGACAAAGTAAAGGGAAGAAAAAACATTCCAGTTCACTACAAAATTAAAAAAAAATCTCTTCCATCTCCTGGTAATTAACCCTTTGTTTGGCCTAGTGGAAGGAGAAGAACATGACTTCAAAGGTTGGATTTATTTTTTTATTTAATCAAAATTATTTCACTAAAAATTGGATGTTGTTGCTATTACAAAGTCACCTAGTAGAAGGGACTAGAATGAAAAATTGTTTCAGCAGTTGTTTTGGTCCAAGGTACATTTATGCTCTGTGATAATATTTATAAAGTAGAAATTTCACCGGGGAAAAGAAAAAAATTCTTCCTCATGCTTACTTGTTCCATGAAATTCAAACTAGCTTCTACAACCTCTGATGAATCAGATTAATAAACCTACAGTGCACAGGCGTACTAACACATGAATTCCTTTCTCTGGCTCTAAATTAAGCATTATGATTGGTTATCCTGTGATATTTAAAAATTAGGAATTGTTCTTTCTCATGATCTCCCTTGCTTTTAGAAGAAGTCTGATGAGAACCAATCTATATTCCCTTAAATTTTTTTATTTTTGTTCTACCTGTTCCAACCCTCTTTTGGAATCATCTGAAGTTGGAACTTGTCATATTTGTTATATAATAATTGCATAATCTTCTATTTTTACCACCCTTAGTCGTTCAGCTACTAAAGGCCATAAAGAAAAAAGAAAATCAAAGCTCTCACTCCATAATAGACACACTGAGTTGATGAGTTGATCAGTTGAAAGGGCCTGTCAGGAAACATTGCAAAGACAACTCTATGCATCACCTTAAAATAGTAGATCTCGGAGGTACTACCAAAACATCATTTAACATGCATTCACATTAATTGATGAAAAATAAGGCATGTGTCCTTCAGAGACCTGTTATCTTCAAACCTGTGTTTGAAATAAATTTTAATTAACCTCAGAGGATAAATCAAAATATTTAACATCCCACTAAATCCATCACAAATGCCTTGGAAAGGAGAAATTAACAAACATATCAAACAGAATTAAGTACTTGGAAATTTTAGCAGGGAAGGACAGAGCAGACACCTTCTGACCGATATTAATAATAGTATTACTTCAGCAACAAATATAGTGTGTTGTCCAATTATGTGTGCAATGGCTCAGGTCCATTGGAAGCTGACCATTTGCCCTCCAGTGAGCATAAGGATGCATCTGTTGTGTTTCTGGTGCAGCAGGTATGTTTTCTTTCCATCTGTGCATCTACCCCAACCCAGATGGTTCTCTACCACTTGTCAGCTGCTGTAAAGTCTTGCCCTGAAGAAAACCGGAAGTAAAGTTAAGCAGTGTAGTCCTTTCTCAGGAAAAGTACCATAAGACTACTGTTCATGTAGGAATTAGCAGAGGCCTTTACCACAGAAGAACGGAGTAGACTGTTGATCTGTTTCTGCAGCAGATTGTCAACAGAAATATATCAACTACTCACCTGTCCTTATGCTTTTTCCTACTCTTACCGTGTTCTTTTCTGTTAATCACACATGCTTCTGGAATCTGAGACTTTTTTGAGATAGAATTCATTCAGGACAGAATGGAAGAGGGGGCTGTTAATCTTAATGAACAAACCAAGCAGCAATAATGACTGGGATCTTGAACTCAATTTAATTTCTGTCTTAAATACAAAATTTTTAGGAATATGTGTATTTTTTTCTTCCCCCGTCTCCCCCCCTTGCCTTTTTCCCTTTTTTAACTTATACAGTCTCTAAACTTCCAGTGGTAAAACAGAGTAAAAAAAAAAAGAAAACAACAAACAAACACAAAAAGACAAAATCAACAGTAAGCCTATTAGTATGCAGTTTGTATGGGAGTTTTTTCTACATTTTAGTAACAGTATCAGCCTTGCTGGGCTACAAGGGTTGTGAGA
The DNA here is from genome assembly GCF_003984885.1 of Neopelma chrysocephalum. Classification (NCBI taxonomy): domain Eukaryota; kingdom Metazoa; phylum Chordata; class Aves; order Passeriformes; family Pipridae; genus Neopelma; species Neopelma chrysocephalum. The sequence goes on along the minus strand of NW_020897702.1, from coordinate 16,758,511 downwards.
TTAGCAAGGTTGCAGTCTCAAGGATGAAACAGGACAAAGACTGAGTCTGTGTGCTTGTACAGTGATGAGCCCCATGCTACTCTGGTAAATTACTCCTTGTACTCCAGCTGATTAAGTGAAAGCAGCAACAATAGAACAGCATTGACCAGTTCAGTGCTTCCAGCTTCATTGTCCCTTCTATCAGTGAGGTGGCCCATTTACAACTTAGCCTCATGTATTAAGCCCATTTACCTTTAATGTGTTTAGAGTGTCAAATAATTCATGAACAGCTCCATCCTCAGTGCAGCAGAGACAGGAAAACTGGAGGCAGTAACTTAGCTGTCATGAGCTTTGCCATACTGCATTCAGCTCTTGGGTCTCCAACATAAAAAGGACATGGACCTGTTGGAGCAAGTCCAGAGGAGGCCACAAAGATGATGAGAGGGCTGGAGAAACTCTCCTATGAATAAGGATGAGAGTTAGGGCTGTTCAGCTTGGAGAAGAGAAGGCTCCAGGGAGACATTCTAGGAGCCTTCCAGTACCTAAAGGGTCCTACAAGGAGGGAGAGGAACATTTTACAACAGAATGTCGTGACTGGAAAAGAGGTAATGGCTTTAATCTGAGAGAGAGTATTAGGAAGAAATTCTTTACTATGAGGGGGGGGTGAGGCACTGGCACAGGTTGCCCAGAGAAGCTGTGGACTCCCCATCCCCGGAAATGTTCAAGACCAGGTTGGATGGGGCTTTGAGCAACCTGATCTGGTGGAAGTTATCCCTGCCCATTGCAGGGGTGTTGGAACAAGATGATCCTTGAGGTTCCTTCCAGCCCAAACTATTCTACGATACTCCTTCCCTTCCTTTAGGACCTTTCAGTAGGTCCATGGACAGTCAAGAGAACACACACAGAAAAATGTTTCAGACACCTGAATCTCATTAATATATTTGCTGTGCATAAAACAATTTACAGGATTGCAGATCTAAACGCATTTAGCTCACAAATGGTTTTATATAAAATGTGGGAAGCTTTACAATGCTAGAGATTGTGATTTTATTTATAAGGTGACTGTGACATCATGAGTGCCATCAGAAGGGTTTCTTCCTTTATATTTTGGAAAAGAAATGATTAACATTCATTTTTCATAGTATCAGTAACTATGACCCATAATGACTCATGTTGACAAGTAGTTATGTGGTTCTCCAGAGCACTGATTAATTTTTATGCAGCTTTGAAAGCTGTCATAATTAGCAAATTTTGCACTAATGTGAAATAAAGTAACCAAATCACTCTTAACTACAGACACTAATATTAAGCTGAGTTAATGTAATTAACCTTACAATAGTACTTTTTTAGATTCACAGTATGATGAAGCATAGGTCAGGATTTACAGCCTTTGCCCAACCAGAACAGGTCAAGATTTCCTTTTATTTAAAAAACCTATTAATAATTCATATTAATGTACTGAGCATTAATTTGTTGTATCAAACTTCAAAATCAGAGTAAATTTAGCAGATGCTCTCACAAACATCTGTAGCTCTTGTTAAAATAATAAAACAAAATTGGTTTTCTTGGAAGGTCAGTCTAAATGTCACCTTCTGTCTGCCTTATCCTTAAGGACAGAATTTATTTAGAGAAACAATTCATATGAAACTGTTTAGTGTCATAAATTCCCAGTCCCAAAGCTCCCAAGAGTGTCTCCTGGCTGAATATTTTACCTGGCTCTCTTACAGCTTTTCTGGTTTGTCTTATGCTTTAGAAGGAGCTCAGCAATTGTTACCCTTAATATCTAAAAAAACCCCATCAATACTTCCTTTTTTAAAAAAGTGAAGGGTGTGCTACTTTGAAAAAGAAGCACTTATATTGTGCTCTGTTTAAACATATTGTGTCTAATGAAGAAACACAATGTGCAAAAAGAACAGCTTGGGTAAGGCTATATATACAAAAGTGATTTTCTTCTGGCAGCATAACAGTTTATTGCTTGTTAGTCATAAAACTAAAGCAATTTACTTCTCAGTTGAAGACATCTAACACTGGTTATCACCACCCTTCAGCAGGTAGGTAGAAACCATAACCGAACCAATAATTTTTCACTTACAACCAGACTTTCAAGAATCTTGGCAAAAATTCTGAGGCAAGGATTTCTGTGATCTCACTGCATTGCTCTTCTCCACTGAGTGTAGAGAAAACAAGTCAGCTTGCTTGCAAGAAGCAGTGTTGTCACAGTAAATCAGAGCTTGACACAGGGTTATTCTTCCTGTGGAGAATCTGAATATCGCCTTAGAAACAAAAGAAGCAGTGTAAGTTCAGATCTCTTGTCTAAATAACATTGGATGTTTTGAGGATCCAGACACACAGGGTAGATCTAGAAAAGTGAATCTGTACAAAGGATAGTCACAACCCTTTGGATGCCAGCAAGTATTTTTTTACTTTCATTCTTTATTTCATTGTTTTAATTCTCCCAGCCAGACTATGATGTTAGTTTCTGTTTGAATTTATAGGGTTTTTAAAATGTCTTTGCATATAAAGTATCTTAAAATACTTCAGATTATGCAAATGGGACAGCACAAGAGGGAAAAAAAATCCCATTTTGGTTCTTACTTAACAGGGAAGAAGGAAGCATAGTACCGAGCCCATAGCGATCCTGAGCTAATCAGAGGTTTGCAAGTATTATTGATGTACAAATAATATCTGAATGTTTTTGAAATTTTATAATTGCTATTAGTTATTCTGTATAATAAAAGTCTTAAAAGACCAAATTGACCAAACTCAGTTATTTTAGTGTCATTAGTAAAAGGAAGAATGCAACCATGGATCCATTACCGGTCCTGTTGTAGTTCACTGCTTCAGCATTACTATTGAAGTTCACAACTGTTCAAAGACCTCAAATATATATTCCATTTCTGTCATAGTTTAAAAATCAAAATATTTCAGTTCCAAAAACATCTTTTGTCCCCAGTACAGAGTACATGCTTGGGAAACACCTTCAGAATTCATTTTGACCAGTCTTTTTAAATACATAGCTCCCAGCTAATACCATGATGGAAGCAAAACTGTCAGTGTGAAGCATACTTCAGTTTCAACACAAAAAAAAGACTTTAATAACTATTCATATCAAATAGTGATGCATAAATCAGGACATATAGGACAAGGGTCTTATAAGCATTAGACATACACAAATAAAACACCATATCTGTTTCTCAGTTGGTATAGGACACAATGAAATACGCAGAGAAAACAGAAAAAAGGATATTTACTAATACAAAGTAAGTGAGCCAAACAACAGTTCTTTATCAACTTCATTATTTATTTCATTGCAACCTACTAATACTCATCTCAAGTGCTATATATCTAAAACACAAGTTAAAGTCTAGATTTGTAGTGAGAATTAGAGCTGTATTTTAAGGCTTGATAGTGATATGATTCCTTTGTTTTGGTCCTTCTGTGTTTAAGGGGGAGTATTTTCTTTGGCTATAACATCAGATAACCAAAAATTAGTCCTCTGGCTTGGAATACAAGCATCAGCATCAGTGCTAGCATTTACTTTGCAAAAAAAAGGGATAGAGGTAAAAGTGATAATAAGTACAAATCTGACTTTAGGGTGATGTGGCACGTTTACTTCGTGGCCTGCACAATTCTCACTATGGAGAAGAGCCAACACAAAGCATCCTCAGAGTATAATTCAGCAGAGACTTTTATACAGCTGCCCATTTCTGGTATGGTAGGTTGAGTAGCATGTCAAACTAGCTAGCTGCAATTCAATTCTATGGGCTCTAGGTGATAAATTATCATCCACTGGTATTATTCCAACTCAGTGTGAACAACTTTGCCCAGAACTTCTGCTCCCCTCTCCCCACAAATGCATCGTAAATCATTATGAGATTATCTATCCTTAATGGGCAATCTGTTGACCTAAGCAGGCAGCATACAATTTGTCTGCATAATATTCTTAGCCCATCTGTGTGACTAATAACATGAGCTCTTCAGATTTTTCCAGTCTTTTCTTGAGCTGTTCCATTAAAAATATACAACGATTACAAAGAAATGGAATTTAAGGCACATAGACTGTCTTGCTGCCTTTGTTAGGTGAGGTAAATTTAAAGTTTAGAAGGTTTATCTTTTGAGTATATAAATGACATTTTACTTAGCATATAAAATATAATGCAAGTTTGTAAATGGACTAAAAATATTTGTAATTATATTAGCAGAGAGGGATGATATTCAGTGTCCAGGCAGTCGCTTATCCTTTTAAAGTTCTTATTCTGAAGGCATCTTTCAGTGGACAGCTTCCTAAGCATATTAGAAAGAATAAATCCAACATAAAATCATATAGGTAATTTGTGCTTCCTTGGAGATATGAGATTGGCACTGAACCTTGAATTCATGAAAAAGACCACATAAAACCAATAATGATTACTGTTCTATTTGTCTTTTTATCTTTTTCCTCATTGATCAAGGTCAGTCCTTTTTGCAACTCAGAACAGCATGGATTTTGACAGGTTCACAACAGAAAGTTTGATCTGTGAGGTTTTCATAAACTCTGCTTGACACGACCTAGTGAAACAATCCTTTTCAACTGTGGTACCACTAGTCAAATGTGCAAATAAAAGGATAGCTGTGGATACAGTTCCAGTTTAAATAAGATAGAACCAAACCAAATATCTGAGTTCTAAAATCAAATAGGAGCTAAGTAGTACAGCTTAATTCCTGGAAGTATTTAGCCTGCAAAGATCCATGATCTCCCTCAAATCTTGAGAGAATTCTGATTTCACCTCTTGAGCATACTGCAGATGAGTCCTTCTGGGACCAGATTCACCAAATACAGATATTATTTCTAGCAGAAACTTGGAAACACTAGTTCCTTAGTTCTGCGTAATTATTTAATGTTTTTGCATAAGATGTTTTTGGTTCAGTCTCGGGGATGTCAGTGCATGTCATGGTAGTCATGCATTCACTGTCATGGAAAATGAAGTTAGGGCCAAATAGAATAGCTCTGTAGTACTGTTTGATTAATTCAGAGAGGACAAGTGAAAAACGGGCCCGAGTGTTAAGCAGCTAACTGCCCAAAACACGTCAACTTATCCATTTTTGTTTTGACGGTGATTTATGGCTGTGATTCTTGCATAGCGAGTAAGAGCAATACTGCCCTAGGCACTATGTTATGAGATATAAAGAAAACAAGCCTATCCAGTAGTTGTATTCCACTATGTTGCACCACAGATGTGAATTCTATAGCAAGATAAAATACATATTAAGACATACAGACTTAGCTACCTCATCTCCCCTCCTCCTTTCAGCCTGCTACTCTTGTTTCTACTCTAACCCTGTTTTTTCTACATTAAAATATGGAAGATGCTCAGCATCCAGAGTAGACAAGGATCATACCCAGCATAAGTGGTGTCTCTTTCATCCTTCATGCCTTTTCCCTGAAAAACAATTCCTTGCACAATTGCTAATGAGAATCTAGCCATACCATAGGAAAAATGGTGATGCCCAGCTTGCATCAAACACAGAAAGCGAGTCCCTCAGTTTAGAAGGTTCTGGAGGGGACTTGAGAAGTTAAGTGGGTTGTGGAGGTGTAAAGAGCCCTCAAACAGAGCAGGCTTCCCATTGTGGTAGGTGTCATTTGCGTGGCAAGCATCTATCTCTCCTGGAAAGAATCTACAGTATTAAAGCAATATGTGGCAGACATATCGTTCACATCTGCTTTCCCTCCTCTGTAGCCCTAAGAGGGTAGAGTGGGGGAAAAGCAGGAATTTTCAAGGCATTCATGAGCATTTTGGACAGTAGTTGTAAATCTTTATTTTTTATGTGCTTTAAATGGATGGAGTTTAAATTGACTACTGTGTGGGATGTGCAGAGTGAATCCCTCGTCACAGAATACAAATGCAATTCCAAACAAACATACTTAAAATTGTGCATTTTAAAACTCAGTAGGAATGTGTTTGACTGCCCTCTTCCTAATATGGGACATAGAACCTTAGCTCAGCAATTACAGTGTGGAGGCGTAAGTGATATGGGAAATATTTTTAAGGTTTATGAAGTGACATTTATTTCTGTTGCATCTCTGCTGTGGATGAGATTGCGATTAACTTTATTCAGTTTTCTTGGTTAGTTAAGCTGCCAAGAAAATACAGTAACATCAAAGTCCTTCAGCACCTTGTTTGAAGATGACTTAATGACTGAGGAAAGATACCAAACTGTTCAGCAGAATAATGGCAACAGAGGGTATGTTCCTATTTTAATGGATTTCTATTGCACTATCTAAGTTTTCTTGAGAGCCTTATTCTGCTCTTCCTATATATAAATACATTTATACAGACAGATAATTTCTACAATATTTGTCCATACACAGCCAGGTTAGAAATCACTAGAATTACTGGGAGACTTGCTTTCTTGCTCTATGCATATGGTACAAAAATTATAATCAACATAGGATGTGTTAGGCATCTTCAAAGGGCTCCATAAGCTCTCTTCATAAAATCATTAACATTCTGTCAAAAATGATAAAATTAAGAAAACCGTCACTGCCTGCTATGGATCAAGTCACCTGTTGACACGAGACACGGTACCTGAAAAGATACCATCAGTGTGTAATACTCGGACTGAATGTGCAAAAAACCTATATATATATTTATCTATAAATATGACATCTCAATTTCACTTCCTTACAACATTCTCTAGTTATGATATATAATAATGACTGGAATATTATATGCTTCCCTGGCCTTTGCAGAAGGATCACTGGGTTACACTGCTATAAATCAAGGGCACAGCTGAAGTGGTAAGTGGGAGGAAAACACAGCAGGTGCAGAAGACAGCAGAGCAAGAGGTCTAGGACTAAAGAAAGCTGTCCTTGTCCAGAGAAAGGAAGCAATTATTTTCAGCACTCTGCAAACAGACAAAGCACTGTTACAGTGTTGGTAAGGCTCGTTTCCAGTTCCCTAGAGATAAAGATTCATTGCTCAGTAGAGACAAGGCTATTGAAACTGGTTTATTTGTAAAAGTAACACTTTTAAACTGGAAACAGTAGAAAAGCTAGGTAGCTAAAATATACTCAACATAACAGAAAACAGATGTTTTCTATTACAAGACCCAGCTGTGAGATCAGGGGACATCACCTACAGTCAGCACTGCCAAGTTCATGTAGTTTCATGTATTATCTTTAAATTGAATAGTCAACCTGCTGTCTCTATTGTGCTTAGATTTCTAAAAATTATAATTTGGTAGATAATATTAATTATTAAAATAATAATTCAAGTTGGAACTACTTGTGTGTCCATAACATGGAGCTGAAATAACAACAACAAAGGCAAATACCAAGAGATGCTATTCTGTCTTTTATTCTTATTGCTGATCTCCCTCACTGCAAGGGAGATTCAGTGAATGCCTTCCAGGTGTCCAAGCTCCACAGTATTGGCTACTTTCAGTACACAGTTGTTAGTTGGTTCTTCCTCGAGTCTGTTACCCTAAAACATGATTCTGTATGCACTATAAAGAGAAGTTACCCCCCCCCCTTTTTTAGCTAAATGGTGTGTAAAGGCTTAATTATTTCTTTCATCTGAGAAATAGATTTCCAAACACATCAGTATGAACCATGACTCTGAGATTTACTTTCATTTAATTGTTCTAAAGAAACAAAAATAATGTAGGAAGCTTGCTTATGTTCTTCTAAAATACTTATAGAAATTGTTTAATGTATACAATAGCCAAATTTTGAGACAACAGCTGACCACTATTTCATAGAGCCCTAAGCTATCTAGTTCTGATGCACAATGTTGATTTTGCAGTAGATGCACAGATCACCTTTGCACTTCATGGGTTTCAGAAAGCTAGTAATGATCCCAGCTCTGTGAATCCATGAAAACAGGTTTATATTAGTTCAAGCAGTAGCTTTCTTCTCTCAAACTGATGGGAGTAAGCTATCAGTTACAAGATACGTCAGTTATATCAAAATAAGTTCTGTCATCAAAGGAAAAGACTTTTAGCTTTGGAAAGTGAGAACAACACACAGCTGGAGACAAACCCAGATTCCCTTAGCAGAAATTTAAAAAATAATTTCCCAGGCAGCCTTTTTCCAGTAACCAAGTATGACTTGGAAAGTGGGCAGTTCTTCTGGTAAAGAGCCCTTTCATCTCTCATCGCATCTCATCTCATCTCACCTCACTATTTTGAACCATCACCTCCCTCATTGTTCTGGGGTTGGGAGGTATCCTTTGGAGTGATATGCCATGCACAGCCAAGGGTTTTTTTTTTGTCCCAAGCACATGAGCCAAGTGTTGAATTGCATTTAACAGATTCCAGCCCTTTGCCATTTCATTTGAAGACACATGGGAGTTAAGAATGCAAGTCTTGATTTTTCTGAATTGCTTTGGACTACAGCAACACTAGGGAGCTGCAACTTGGAATCATATTCTGTTCACGTACTTGTACAAAGGTATCATCGCTCACATTCAAGTATTCAACCCATAGGTGTCTTCACAAAACAGAAAGTTGGAGGAAAACTATACGTTCCATTTCCATTTCTTTTAATTAGTATTCATTGCAAACCAGTAATCCTTCAGAGACTCCAGTTTAGCTGTCTTAGAGGGAAAAGAAAGTTCACTGTTCCCTTTAGTTCCCCTTTATACTAACTTTGCTTTCACTTAAGTTCTGTCCTAAGCACAGTCACCCCTGGGATCTGCTAAGGTGACAGCTCTGAGAGTGATGAGGTGCTTCATACGAAACCTAAACATCAGAAGAACATCTAGCACCTGGAAGTGTGGCTGCTAGAGGAGGAATCTTGGAACTCTGCCATGTCTTGTCTATTTTCACATCCAGGTAGTTTCACAGAACCCCAGAATATTCTGAGTTGGAATGGACCCACAGGGATCATTGAGTCCAACCCTTAACTCTGCACAGGATCATTCCCAAGAGTCACATCATGCGCCTGAGAGGCTTAATGCTGTGACCACTTCCCTGGGGAGCCTGTTCCAGTGCCCAGCCACCCTCTGGAGGAAGAACCTTTTTCTAAAATCCAAACTAAACCTCCCCTGACACAACTTCAGGCCATTTCCTCGGGTCCTGTCACTGGTGACCAGAGAGAAGAGATCAGTACCTGCCCCTCCCTTTCCCCTGCATCATTTTTCCAAGACTACCACCCAATCAAAGATGAGTTTATATATCCTAAATACTAAAATAAACCCCCACAAGAGGAACTCTGACCTTCAGGAAGATATGTTATACCCTGAACTTCAGAGCTAAAACTAGCATCCAGAAATTCAGTAGTTGTTCAGTTTTTCTTGTTAAGCTAAACATATTAATAAGTAAATATTTAAATCAAAAAGCCATTCTCAGGATATATTTCAGACCAGGGAACTGCTGAGATAAATGAAGTAAAGAATACTAATTCTCACTCTTTTATCGCATCTTGAAATAGTCTAGGTTTGCACCAGAGACTAATTCCACAGTAGTTAACTTATGACCATGTCAAAAAGCGGTTTCAAACTCTGCCAAGAAATTTCAGAAATTACTGACATCCAACTCTTTCTATCCTATTTAGCAAGAAACCAGTTTTAACCTTGTTTTGTTGTATAAAATGTTCTTTTTCTGGTTTAAGGGTTATAATAATATTTTTATTTTACTTTTGGACAACAATTCAGCTAGTAGAAGATTGCCAAACTCAAGCATTAAAATATCTCTATAAGTCAGTTCCAAAAAATGTAATAGGAGAAAAAAAAGTAATTTAAAAAGGCATATTTTTATATTGAAACATCTAAGCTATTTTGAACACATTTTTGAGATTTAATCTAGAAACATGGGGTACAGTCACTTTTTTCTTTTTAAGGGAAAGCTATATTAGAATTGGGAATTTTACACTGAGCAAAATTATATTTGTTTAATCAAATTCAGCAGCTGACAGATGGTTAGTATCAAATCCCGTGCAGACTTTCCGTGGCCAACCATTTCTACCATCACAGGTCATTTAAGTCTTAATATATTTATCCTCTCAGTTATCCCTTTGAGGCAGGGCAGTGATTACATCTGAGTTTCCCAGTGTCTCACAACAAGTCTAGGAACAGAAATCTGGCACTGTTTGCTCTGTCATAGTAATTTCTTTGCAAGAACAGTTTTTCACATTATACAGTTACTTTGTTTTCAGCCCCAAAGCACTGATAGAGCCAGACCTTGTTTACAGTTTATTCATCAGAACTGTTGAAACCAAGACATAGGAATAACCACTCAGACAAAACAGTCAGAACTAGATCCCAAGGACCTTGCCTTCCATACGTGCATTTTATCTTCACATCTAGCATCCTTCTTACCATAAGAGGTAATAGAAATCTCCCAAAGCAAGATATGCCTTACTAAAATACCTGTTTGTAAATAATATCACTGAATAAATGAGATGATTTCCAGCTGAAGAGCCTGTTCATATTACTGAAATAACTGAGAAAATGGAAGGAATTTAGGGAGATGAGCAGATATCTAAGAGACATTGGCTATAGTCCTATGTCCTGTACCAGTGTAGCAAAGCATGCTGACTTCTTGGTGTTTCAATTGTCTCTCCCAAAACAACAGGAATTGCAAAAGTTGTCTGGCATTATGAAGTTCCTTGGAAGCTGAAATTAAAAAGTGTCATACAAAGAAGACAAAAGACAGTGTTTTCAATTAGGAGGCACTTCCAAGAAAGAAATGTACTGAATTTGGAGATGGGAAATACGTATTTTAAATCAGTCAATGCACTTGTATTGTCCTGGATTTCCCCACATCTCAGGCAACTTGTCTAACCTCCAGAAAAACTACTTTATCCGTAGCATTATTATTTAAATTTAATTCTGGAAATGAGAAAAGACAGTTTTATTGAAGCTAGTATTTCAGAAAAGTACTGGTTTCAGAAAATAAATATTTCTGGCTCCCTCTCTTTTTACTCTTTTGTTACCTTTACTGTAAAAATGAGCAAAGAGATCCCAACAAACCTTACCCCATTCTATAGCAACAGCAAGTGACTAATTTCTAATGATGACAAGGGGAAATACTTATTCTCAGAAGGCCACTCAGGCAGACACCAAAGTTTAAGCTAGTAATACTAACAATAACACTAACTTCACTCTCGGACACCTGGAAGGGTTTGATTCCATCCTCATGCAGTTTCTTAACAACCATTTTTCTGACAATGTTTGAGGACGAAACTTTAGAGCTGTACTTTAAAAGCAAAAGTCAAAAAGAAAGTTTCACTGTAAGAAGCTGTTTTCAAGAGTAAAGTATCAAATTCATCAGTAAGAGAACTTCCAAACCACACCTACACACCTTGAAAGTCTTTCATTTCTTCTTCAGTAACTCAAACACACACAGGAACCAAAGCAGAGATAGCCCCAAACTGCTGTCTGAATTTCAAAGCATACATGTGTCCAGAACAGATGCGCAGGGAATGCGTCCTCAACTTCTGATGAATAAGAGTATTCCATGATTGTCTGTGTGCTTTCCCCTCAGAAACATCTACACAATGCAGAAAGTTAAGGAACTATTGATTCACATCAGCCCCGGCTGTTACACAATCTAGTTCATGTCTGCACTATTAACATATGATTGCTTCAGCTCAGAGAGACTGTAGCATCTCAAATCAGCTCTTAGCATTGCTCCCTGAAGAAGAGAATTAAGGCAGAAGAAACAATGTCCTAAAAACAGCATTAAGATTTTTAAGTTTGTGCACTGATTATTTTTCAAACTTGAGTATCCATTCTCTTACTCTAAATCACCAAGCACATCACCAAATCAAGAAGAAAAACAAAGTAAAAATGAACTAATGACTGCAGCAATATTTTATGCACAAGAAATCCAAATCTCAACAGAACATCAGAGAACTATAAAGTATTGTTTTCTGTTCTGCAACCTTCCTTGCCAACGAAATAACAAACCTACATAGGAAAAATATTTTAGAACAATACAGGAGATTTGGTTGTCCCAAAGAAATACAAAGAAATTATGAATAATTAGTTAGGAACAAGGATTAATTAAAATAAATCCCTTGCTTTATAAAATAGATAGGCCAGTAATGAGGAAATGTATCTAGACTACTCTTCACTGTGGAGACAATAAAGAAATTAAGGAAGAACACAACAGCTGAGTTTTTAAAGAGAAAGAAATATAGCACCTGGTCAGAAGAGTCAGTGAAAAAGCATGAGTTCTTAGAATCATTAAAACCTCGGAAAACAAAGAAGAAAAATCAATAATAGTAATCTAATCCAATGAAGCATAAAGTCTAATATTAGAAAAAAGTAGGACAATGTTATAAGAAAATTGAAAAAAAAATCAGGAAAATTATATCTAAAAGAAATCTAGTTACAGTCACTAGTAGCTTCTCGGGGATAAAAAAAAATTAGAAGGAATACTATCATGCTAATGACAGATGAGTGGCCTATCGTTATCAAAGAACATGATAATATCAAAAGAAACGATAAGACAGAAATCAAGCACAAATTGAACAAATGCACTCTTGGGAATGAACTAAGAATGTAAAAGTGAACCTAGAGGACAGGGATCAAAACCATCTCACGATGGATGCCTTTACATATGCACATCCATTTCTCTCAGCAAAATTCACAGGACAACTCTCCTCCTAATATTCCGTTGTGACCAGATAAACACAAGTATCCCAACTCAGTAGAGCAACTTTCTTCAAGGCAATTGAAGTACACAGGAACCAATGCTAAAAACAACTTCAAAACAAAGGAATGTTTATCCACAGCTGATGTCACTCAAGACAGAAAAAGCGCTACCTACAGCATTGCAATTCACCTGTTCCAAAGATCAACAGTGCTCATATTCATATTCCCACATATAAGCTGCCCAGCCCTTCTCTGCTACAAAGTGAAGTGCATAGGGTAGAATGCAGAAAAAAGGAAACACTGTCAAATTTCTCCCAAGGTCCATCTCTACGTGGGGATTTAACAATGCTCAACACTAACACATCTTTATGCTTCTTGTGAAGCTGCTTTCTGGAGAGAACAGGATATAGCAGAGATTCTCTACATGACATCCTAGCTTAAGAACTTGGCGGCTTATCTGGAATAAATGTCATCTCTGGTCCTGTGTGAGGGACAGTTTGATCGACAGACTACTTTATCACAGAATGTGAAACTCAGTCTGGAAACAGAGTACAGGACTCAGTCACACTGCCACTAACAAAGAACATCCTGTCTATGACCCTAACCACACCAAGACAACTTGAGATGTTAGAAAAAAGCACCTGTGTGAGGACACATATTTCATCCACTGGAGAACATTGTTACAGAGTAGGTGTCAATTTAAACCAAGTTCTTTCTCTAAAAACTACCAAGCAACAGCTCAGAAATTTTTCTATCACATTGTTTCAGTGTGCCTTTCGTCTATTTTTTTTAAGAATTAAAGCCTGCTCTTTTGTTCAGGTCAATGCTGGCAAATAAAATATGTGTCTAGATACCTCAGCTCTTTCTAACACTATTAACAACAGACATTCAACACTGTGAACATCCAAATTCCTCTCTCTCTAATCTTGTAAAAAGAGCTTGTGATCTAATTGATACCAATTCTAGGAAGCAGAGAAGAAAAGCATATGATTTCATTGTGGTGTTTGTGAATTCATTTGCAGTTAGTGCATCAAGTTACTGTGAAGATGTCTGTAAGAGCTTTGACAGCAACAAAAATGGCAACATTGCCTTGAGAGTACCTTAAATGAGGCAAAACTGACACATCTCATATAAGGTTCGATATATGAACCATCAATGTCAAGTACTGCTCTACAATCATTATTCACCACAGAGTTGAAAGGCTTAATTATGTAGAAGCCTATTGTATTTTGTGTTTGAACTGAAGAACAACCATTAATCAGAGTTGTTTTAACCACACCATTACAGACTGGGCTAATAGAAGGACAGTATCAACACAAAGTTCTTAAACAGATGCACAATGAGGAACAGGAATGGGCTGAGGATGTCTTTTGCTGTTAACCCAGATGACCAAAAAGGAGAAGTTTGTGTCAACAGTGACCAGCTTGCTAGCCAAGTGAAGCTTATATTTACATCAGATTTTTGCCAGCAAAAGAGGATAATATGGCTCATATTGCCAAGCAATAGTCACAGCCCCCAAGTTGGAACTGGTTCAGATCCACTCTCATGGATCCAACTCTCACTGCAGTTAGTGGAAACTTTATCTCTGTAATTGTACCAATGTAACCAGTTACAGAATTTGACTTCCAGCCTATGATTTCAGTGGATTATTTTGGCTGTGCTTAGTTGACAGACTATGGTACCCCTAGTAGTTCTGTGTATTTGAACAGACTTACTAAAAGAAATAAGAGGATATCACAGTAAGGTGATACTAGACTACTAAAATTCTATTTCAGTTGCAAGAAGCAGCATGTCCCTTCATACAGGTACTTTGTGTTATACTAATCTAGAATATTAGTGGACAAATCAAATTAAACCAGAGTCAGTCCTTAGATGAACGTAAGAATTGAATTTCATTTTGTTCCCATCAAATCTCTGGATCAGTATCTCTGGATCTCTGGATAAACCCTTTAAATCATGGTAAACAAAAGAGAAGGCATAAAAGAGAAAAAAATTGGCTCTGGATGACCCACATATATTTAATTAAAAAAATCAATCTGACCTCTTGTATGCAGAAGCAGAATTAATTTTAGATTTTTTTCAGATGTCATTAAAGAAAGGACAATGTAGGGTCATATGGATTTGTTTTGGTTTTTTTAGATTGTCTGCAATAGGGATGTTTTAGTTGTGGTCATTCTCAGCAGAAATAGCTTATTGTTGAGGCCATAATGTCTTATATGAGACCTCACAGCAGCTTTTTTTCCCACACCTGTAGAAATGGACATTCCATTAGGAGTCAGACAGCTCCACAGTAACAATTCTACAGCCCTGAAGCTCCCTCTGCTCTCCTCACTGATGTGCAGACCAAGACATTGCACTGCCTGGATCTGATGTACCAGCCACACCAGTGATAGCAAGATAGCTCCCTTCTTTAATGGTACAAGAGAGAACATCAGCTATGGGATCTAAGGAGCTACAAAGAAATTAACTGATTAACAAAGTTCATATTTGAGTAAACACCATGCTGAGGACTGATCTGGGGATCTTCATCCTCCATTCTGCATCGTTTGGAATTCTGAGTTGTCTCAGATTGCCAGCAATGAAAATCACCTGTGCATATCCCAGTCAATCATGGATTTAACAGCAATGCTGTTTTGCCTTTCACACTGTTGTGTAGGACAAGCCAGTATCATATCACTCTATCAAAGTACTGCACTGCAGATAAATTTTGTCCTAGCTGGTCATTCTGCTATCTGATCTTTCAAAAACACAACTTTCTGAATTCCGGCACTGTGAAATTTCACAATCAAGAGATTAACAACTTTGACTGTATTTCCAGAAGTAAATGAAATTAAAGAAAGCAAATCCATGTGTCTCATTTCTGTTTGATTGCTTTTGTTTTTTTGTTTTTGTTTGTTTGTTTGTGAGGAGTGGGGTTTGGGGTTTGTTTGTTTGTTTGTGTTTGGGTTTTGGGGGTTTTTTTATAGCAGTTGCGCAGGGGAAATACTGTGGTTAGACAGAAAACAGCCATTGAAATTTCTGGATTATATGAAAGTTGGGAATCTAAATAGCAGCAAAAACCTCATTTATTTCTAGTCATTTTCTTTCAACAGCTAGTAGTAGACTGATTTGCTGACAAAAGCAGCTATTTTTCCTAACAGCCTGATACAAAATAAATAAAGCCCCTTTACAACACAATGCATAGAACTGAATGTAATGCTACTGAGACAGAGGGCACCTGCAAATGCACCAGATGTTGTTAGATCATGAAGATGACTGAGCAATATACATTAGCACAGTTCTCATTTAACTGTTAGCAGTCAGACAGAACATCTGGTGCTGGGAATTCATCAGCTATTCTTCATCAATATGCTTTCTAACAGACTGGTCTAAGGATGACTGTGAATGCTGATCGGTTTTCCCTGGATTCCAGGGATATCACAAGATGTAAGCAGAATATAAAGAAGGAGGAGAAATAAGACAGGGACATGAGCAACATAAAAAGAACATAAACAAACAGGTGAACAGAAAAAAAGTTGTTGGAGGCAGAGAAGAGGCAGGTAAAAACATAAATAAATGTATTTTAAGGTTAGAAACCCTAAACTGTTATGAAAATATGCAAAATCATTATATGAGCTTCTTTTGGCAAATAAAGTTTCACAAACAGAAGCAACTACATTATAGCAGACTTGGGATATGCATGTATTTTTACCTGTGCAAAACTTTTATTACTGCAGTCTATTCTGGAAGCCTTGCAATCAGTGTCTTAACAAAAAGTCCAGCACCGCCTCCACCTCGACGAAGTATGGATAAAAAACAGGAGACAACTCTCATATTGAGTATGCTCATGTGCTTGAGCAATGAATTCCTTTCTTTTCTACTTAAGCTTTAAAGAAGGCATGAGAATTACATTTGTGCCTACACTTGCTTTTCACTGTAAGAGGAACATTATAGTTTCTTCATTTGGCAAATCACCCAGCAAAATTCTAAGGCTTTGCTACAGGACCTCACTCACAAGGCTGTTCCCACACAATTGGTGACTGAAGAGTTTGTTTCTAATTGTTAATCCTCTCTAGGAGTTCATCAGTCTGGTTCAATTATTCCTCTCACAGGAATTTAGACTTTCAATGTTAGAAGTAGTTTGTTTAATAATTTATATTCCTGCATCAAGACTTATCCCCCAGATTAATAGCACTTGCACCACCTAACATGAAAATGTTTTAAAACACAGATATACAAGAATAAAAACAGTGGGCACAGACCCCAAATCTGAAAATGCTATATAGCATCATATCAACTGCTGAAGTGATTAACCTAGTCCATGCACCAGTGTAGGTATAACAACATAACTACCAGAAAGAAAAAAAGCCTCCAAATATCTAAACTTCCTTTTGATAAGAGAGCTGTGAAATTCTGATACTGTAAGCTTATGGAAAGCTTGCATCAGGTAGCCTTAAATCTCTTTGCTAGCAAAAGTATTTTCCTTCTTCCCCCTGACTCATAGGAGAGATGCTTCAGTCCCTTCATCATTTTCATGGCCCTTTACTGGACTCTATCGAGTCTGTCTGTGTCTCACTTGTACTGAGAAGCCCAGCACTGGACATAGTACTTCAGGTGTGGCCTCACTAGCGCTGTGAATAAAGGGGAAGAATCACCTACCCAGACTGCTGGCAATACTTTGTTTAATACCATTAGTGTTCTTTGCCATAAGGGCACAACTACATTGCTGGCTCACATTCTTGGCATTCTTTAGATTTCAAGTCCACCTGAACATTCATAAATTCTTTCATTGTCAGTTTAGCTTTACAGCCCTTGGTATACTTGTGGCACAGATCTCAACAGGTCCTCCATCAGCTCAGAGACAGCTGATTCTTTCCTCAATATTTATGCTTTGGCATATTTTAGTTAGTTGACTTTCTACTGCATGCTCAGGACCTGCATCATTTCTAGACCATTTCTAGACCAATCTGAGAGCTACAACGCTTAACTAACAAAATAATCTGTCTTTAGGTATTTTTATGTAAACTGGGACATTCTGACCTCTGGCCAAATGACCGTCTCTGTAAGCTTTCTTACCACTACAGAAAAGAATACTGAAACAGTGCATTTCAGCCTACCCAGCCATTTTGCATTTATTACTCTAAAGAAAAGTATTCAACTATATGCCTCTTCCCCCTCTTCTTTATGATAATAAAAATACAAGGATATTTGGATTGTATTTGTTCCACATTATTATAGGTGGGTACTAGCTCACAGCATATCTTCTTGGTTCTTCAGGTTACTATCCTGACCAGAAAAAAAAAAGCTAAATTGGCTTTTTCAAAATCAGGTAGAATCAGAAATTTTGAAAAAGCTAGATGACAGAATATGTTTTGATGCTGCTGGTGGTTTATAAGCATCCAAACCCTCTTGAACACAAGAGATGAAGGCAAAAGAATACAGTTTCCTGACCTACAGCAAGCATCTTCCCAGCGGCCTTCTAACTCATTCTCCATATTTCTACATTTAGACTGATTCTGTCTTCCAACCTCAGTTCCAACCTTTCCTTTTTCCACCTCGATGTGCATCATGCTCACCAAATATCCTTCACAGAGGTTATGCTAACTACTGAATGCCATTACACCATCTTCTCTTTAGCGCAAAATACACGTTAAACTGTCTTCTATAACAATTTTACATGGGAAGAAATTATTTAGTAATGTACGTCTTTAATCTGTGTTTATGCAGCAAAATACTCTAATGCAGAAAACTTAATAGACGCAGTTCCAACTCCTATGTATTTTCAATTGAGCTTTGTTTATTGATTGAATGATATTTCTGAAGCACAACACCATAATGAGAAATCTTTTTTTCCCCATGAAATTACAAGCAAATGCCAGGTCTTTCTAGGAGGCATCAGACAAAGCTTTCACTTTTCAACAGAACCCTATGCTGTTGAACTCAAAATGGGTGTTGTATTTCATGCAAAATATCGAATGTGAGGAAAGCAATGAATGTAAGGGACCCAAAGATAAAATTGGCATATCACCAATCATTCCACCTGGGATATCTGTCTGTTAGAATGGCTACCAAAGTGCTATAATGCAGCTATTTGATGCTAACAGCCTGTTCAAAAGAAATGACAGCTACTTCATACTTCATGCCTTCTGAAGCACAGAAGATGCAGCTTCACAAAGGTGAGGTGCAGCAGAACCTGACTCTGAATGTATTGAATTCATAATGCAATTGATACATCATCTGGGAATGCCTGTCAGTCTTATCTGGAGCATCACTTTTTGATGAAGTTCAGTGACAGTTGGTTTGACTGAGTAAGCACAGCTTCACCTATGCCTGCATTTCAGTTTTTCTTATACGTGAATCGGGGAACATTCCATTCTTGAAGTAAAGACTATCACCTATCACCTGTATCTCTTCCAGGACACCTCTTTATATGTCTGGTATGCAAAGTCACTGAATTTTCCACATGGCAATCTAGAAAGGATGTGGATAGCTGGAAAAGGTTCAGAGAAAAGGGCTAGCAAAAGACAACTAACATTTACTAGAAGAAAGAAAAAAATAGATTTTTTTTTTTTAAGAGAAGGAGGATTATTGAGACGTATTATCTTTTCAAATATTTAAGAGGAAGACATGGAATGACAAAGGGATAAACACCTCTCTGTGCCTACCATAAGTAAGACCAATATTAGTGTTTATAGAAGTAGAGCTATTGTCAGCTCTACTAACAGCATTGACCAGCATTGGAAAATAAAAGCTTTCTCATAATAGGGACCACAAAGAACAGGAATAAGTTGTCAATCAAAGTTGGTGGAACCTCCACCATATAAGATTTTAGGAATTTATTGGATCGGCACCTTTCAGAAATGAAATCAATTTCATGTACACCTACTTTATTATTTCATGTACACCTGATTCATGTATACTGTCCTTTATCTGTGCTTCTTTGCACCCTGTTTTCTATGATCAAGTCCTCCTTTAAGTCAGGTTCAGAGAGCTTTTTCTGGCATCCCAGTCCACTTCAGAAGGCACTTAGATATCTGTCTATGACTTTTGATGTACTTCCAACTTTAAAATTTTCAGATAACGCAAAGAAGCATTTCAGTTGAAGATTCACTGTTTGATGTTTAAGTCATGGATTTTTCTATGGCTCTGAAATGCAATTGCAGCCTCTTCATCATATGTCATTTATTCTTTCCAGACATTTCCATTGACTGGATAGAAGAAGATAGCTATAGAGTTGTAGCTAATGACTCTATTCTGCTACACAGATAAAAATCTAGGAGGGATTGTGTGACAAGTGGATTTTAGCACTCTGTTAGTACCAGGCCACAGAATTTTGATTATGCCTGTTTTATTTCTTATCTTGCTTGCCAGATTTTTTGCTGCACGAGATTCAAATATATCTCTACTGAAAGGCTTATGAGAGAGAATACTGATAGAAAACTAAATAACTGTTTATGGACTATTCTGATATGGAAATCTCAAGATGCCAAGATTCATCAGAATCAGTTCTGGGAAAAGAGAAAGGCTGCAATAATATTATATTTTTCTAGTTCACTTGATGATTTATTTCATTAACATGACGATTTGCTCTAGACCCTTGAATGATGGTTGTAAAGTACAATCAGCCACTGTTGGGGTTAAAGCCCAACCAGAAACTCAGCCCCACACAGCTGCTCACTCACTTGCCCCTTGTGACATGGAGGAGAAAACAGGAAGAGTCGAAGTGAGAAAACTCATGGGTTAAGATAAAGACAGCTGTCACGTGAAAAGGGGGAGATTTCCTATACCCTCAGTGATTTATTTGTCTATCAGTGCCCTGGGAAAGCTGAAACCCTTGTGTCTGACCAGTCTATCAGCATCCTGTTATAGGGACCCTTCACCATCAGTCCCACTGGATCGGGGGGTGATTTGACTGCCCTTTTTGGGGGAGGACGAAGCCAACAGCATAAGGGAGGTCCATCAGTGGGTTCTTCCCACTTTATTTGAATGTGCTATCCTCTGCCGGCAACTGCTAGCATCTGTAAAGGACTCACTCTAACAGTTTATGGAATAATACTCTTTATTAATACAAATTGTGACAGGTTAATGAGGTTCAAGGGTTGCTGGTGATTGTATCTGACTGCAAAACCTTATTTCAAGCAACCTACTATACTATAAAGCAAGGTCTAATCCTAATAGCAAAATTTAGTGTATGTAGAGTATGGTTCTTATCCAATAGATGTCCCTATAGGGCGAGAAGACGAGTTCAGCCCATTTGACTGATCCCAGCAGTTTTGATGGAAATTTCCCAGATTTTCTTCCCATTCTCAACTTACTCTTGATGTTTAGGTGGAGCTTGAGTGATCTTAGTCATAAATACCTTTGTTTCTGATTGGTGTGGAATTCTCTTCCTTCCCTTTTAAAGATATAGTCAAAAGAACATAGAGTGCATGCCCAGTGTGGGGTTGGTCGCGTCTTGGAGGTGGGTAACTTTGGGATGAGGTGTCTGTTAATACTATTATTAGGCTTTAATGAACCAAGTTCATCTGAGGAGAGAGATTTCACCACAGTTTTCTCAGCAGCAAGACATCTTCTCCTATCTCCCTTGGTTGACAAGTGCTATGCAGTCTTACGAACTACAAAGTACCACCGTGTTCCCCTCCCTGCAGGGATTTCTACGGAAGGAGGCCTCAGTGTCTCCACTTCGCTCCACCCTCTGTTCCATCCCCCGTAGCAGGTGAATATCGTTGTATGGGGAGTCATTGTGGAGCATGTTGACTGCATCCCATCCAGGGAGTAGCAGCTGCATTTTACCTTGTATTTCTTAGTCTCCTCTAATTTTTACCCACAACCATCTTCCCACAACAGTTTAATAGGTGAAGCAAAAGCTGTCAACACAAGCAAAATAAGAATTCATTCCCTACTTGTGATGGGCAGGTAGGCATTCAGCCACCCCCAGGAAAGCAGGGCTTGATCACATGTAAGGATGACTTGGGAGGACAAACACCATCATTCCAAACATCCCCCCAGGTTATCTGCTGAGCATGAGGCCGTATGGTATGGAATATCTCCTGGTTCAGTTGGGAGCAGCTGTCCAAGCTGCGTCCCCTCCTGACTCCTTGTGCACCCCCAGCTTCCTCACTGGTGGGGTGGGATGAGGCGCAGTAAAGACTCTGTAAGCACTGCTCAGCAGTAACTAAAACATCCCTGTGTTTTCAGGACAAATTCAAAACACAGCCTCATACCAGCTACTATGAAGAAAATTAACTCTATCCCAGCCAAAACCAGGACAACCACCAGCTCTATCAACATACATTAAACTGTGATTTTACTGAAGGGCAGAAGAATGCTCCATTACAGAAGAGAAAGTTTTCTGCAGTGCCCTACATAGCATATTAAAATCTTTCAGTCTATATCCCTTTTTAAATTTTCCTAATGCTCAGCCTCTGTTTTCACCACTGGAAGCCATCTACAATTCTCTGCTCCTCACGGTGTGGTGGAAGTACAGAGTGAGTTTGCCTACTTAAGCTCCATTCTATTCCCAAATCTGAGAATATCTGAGAAACTTTGAAGATCTAAGAAAAGGGCATTAGCACAATTTTTTAACAATAAACAGTGAAAGTGGAACAAATGTTTAAGTATCCTCTATAAAAAAAACCCACACAATACCCAGCTGAAAATACAGAGCATTAAAAACAAGTAATTTAAGAGTTATTGTATATTCTGCTGTTACAAAATGCACGGATTAATGAAGGATTGATTTTCCAGGGCAAGCAGCTCCACAGGACAGGTTTCCTGAATGATCAATATATTATTGCTTATTCAGTAAGTGATGAAGCTTGGGTGCATCGCAGAGCATTATTGGCTCACCTGGAAACACGTCCTCTACTCCCTAATACAGAGAAGGGCCATGAGCAGTGGATATCTGTGACCCAAATGCAATCCACAATGGCATTGTCATTATCACATTATCCCTAGAGGCTGGATTATTAATATATCCAATGTCACAAGTGAGTGGAAAAATACTTCAGGTTATGTTCTTTCCTAAGAGCACACTCTTCCCTTTTCCTGGCATTCCTTTACTTTTGACATTGTAATCATGAAGCACAACTGAAGGATAGAGGCCATGTCTCCACTTAGTCATTCTCTCTCCCCTGATAAGCCAGATAAAGTTATGTCACCTGCCCTTAAAAGCCTACAAAGAAGGAGATGGTGCCTACACTGTGGGTAGTCTCTTCCTATTTTTCATTCATAAGCAAGTTAATTAGACAGTCTAAGAACAACTATACCAAGTTAACTAAAGGGTCCTTTTAGTCCAGAGTTTTATCTCCTACAGCTATAAACAGAAGAGTGGACAAACACATCTTAGTACTTCTCCATACTTAGCACTTCTTCAGACTACACTCACTGGCTGTAATGAATTCTGGTTTAGGAAATCACTGAGCCAGAGTTGCTTAATACTTTTTTCATAATACACAACCTAAGACTCACCTGCAAAGTGTAGATTGTATGCAGAATATGGAAATTCTATACTGAAGAAGTTATTATTAAAACAGCCTCAGAGTTAATGTAAGATTCAGTGTTGCAGTTTATATTGTAATGTTTATCACTTAAAATGCTTCAAAGGTGTTCAGTTAAGTATAAGATTTTATATCCCATTGCACCTACCTCCACTGCTATCACTTGCTGCTATGGTCCTTAATAGACTTCAATGTGCTCTAAATTGGGTTCAGGAAAACATTCAAGTCCTAACTTTTGGATCAGGAAATTAAAAGTTTTTTACAGTAAGATTACCTTCCCTCCACTACTTAAAAAGGTTTGTATTCTTCCTTTTTCCAAAATGGTTCTCTAAAACTGGTGACTTTGCTTTAGGAATATTTTCATTTTCAAGTGGGCAAAAATGATTTTGTAAAAAATAATAAAATTGGAAAATGATTATTTTAACAAAGAAACTCTTGCAAAAATTATGTGTTCTTTTTCTAATCTTTTGAAAGAAAAACATTTTATTATTTTATTTATATTTTCTTTTTCCTGTCTAGCTTGCTTTCATATATTGCTTTCTGATTCAAACAATATGCAAAAAAAAAAAGCCAACATTGTTTGCCATACGCAAGATGACACGGATGGAAGAATTCTATAACAGGTGTTAGAGGTAAGAAAAAACTTGTTACATTTATTAAAATTAATGTTTATGTACTTTTAAAAGAATCTTTATTTAATTAACATTGACCTAACATCCTCATTTTGCAGATGCACCTCATCATACTTGCAATTTTCTTCTTTATTTTGATTTGCCTGATTAATCTCTGCCTCTTGTAAAAATTACCACTTTTGATGGCTATATTCTAGAGGACAAGAAACTAGTGATATGTCAAATAGATTAGATAATGCAGCAGTCTAATACTTTCTCTAACTTCAATATAAAGATTTTGGAGCATCTCTGCAGCATACTCTGAAAGTATTAAAATGATATCACAGAGTTTTATTTGTTAGCAAGTGGATATACAGCTGAAGCAACTAAGGAGATAACATGGAATAGTGTCTATTTAGTACAACTGGCCTGTTGTTAATTTATTTGATGTATTTCCTTGACGTAAAAAATTTTAGATGCACTGGAGATAATACAGATATTCATTCATTTTCAGATGTGGGTTTATGATGTCTGAAGACCTTTGAGTAGAGACATAGTTCAGAAAGGCAACTGCATAAATTACCAGTTCACTTAGACTGTCAAAAGACAAATTAAAAAAAAACCCTCAAGTTTCCCACTTTGTAAAATACCCAAGGGAATGAAACACCAGATCAAATTTTGGAATACTCTAGTCTGAGAACTGGTAACCAAGCTAAGTTATGAGGTGGTGTCAGCAGTTATTTTAATCTTCTTTAGATGTTTTCTGTTTCTTCTCCTACCATGGCTCCCCCCAGGTGGCTTCAGTTAAAAAACTGGGATTTTAGTCTATGAGGAAAAAAAGATAAAAGGGGAATAATAAGGAAATTCTAATTTTAGTTGCTTAAATAGTTTGCAAATATTTGCAATAGTTGCAAATATTTGAAGATAAAGAATACTGAGAGGTAACTTAAATCCTTAAGACCTCTTCATTTAAATGTAGATGTGTTGCACTAAACAGCAACTTTGGAAGTTTCTTTTAATTGCTGTTTCATTTCTTTAACTTTAAGGTGGAATATCCAGGGGGAAAAAACATATATTTTTAAGGCTCCAGAGCAGAAACAAGTCACATGTCTTTGCAAAGCTTCAGCTGTTTTGATTAGAGGAAGGTTTCTTTCTCAGGAAACTATTAACTACAGAATTTTAAAAATGCTATTTTAAGATACAGAAATAAAGCAGTTGCACCTCAGTGAGCTTTAGCACATGATTTCTGTCTGCTTTTAAAGGGGTGCAGAGGAGTTAATTGCCTTTCTGCAAAAATGCAGAAGGATGTGCTGACAGGCCCAAGTGTTATTTTGAAGACCAGATAAGGAAATACACATGCGCACTCACAGTTTGTGGGAGCACTGTCGGCTGAACCAACAAGCATCTAAGTTGCACATTCACAAGGTGTCTAAAATCCTGTAAAAACACCATACAAACCTTACGGGAGGAAAAGACAGCCTGATGACAGTGGCTTGCTCGTTTTATGGGTACACTGCAGGGAAAACTGGGATCCCATCCCCCTCCAAAGAAAGTTTGGAAGAGCCTTGAAAGATTTTGTCTGGCCAACTCCGAAAGAAGTGTAAAGAGATGAACAGCTACTTCATGTATTTTTACAGATTTGCCATTTCACAGCAGATACCTGGGATGAAGTCTTCCAAGCTCAGTGACCAATGGAGCTTTTTCAGTCACCCTGGATGCTTTGGACTGTAAGAGTTAGGAATTTTGTCAGTGCTGTTTTCAATTGCAGATCGTGTCAGTCTTAGACCCATCATGTGAAAGGGATCCAGTGCAAAATAGCCCTAAGAGCAGCTATGAAAGACCTTCTAAGGGGACAGTGAATGTGCAGCAAGTCTGGTGACTTTCTGTGGCTGCAAGATTTCTGCATCAGGCTCCTAAAGCCTCATAATCCTCTCTGACACTGCTGGCCCCACCACCAGTTTGTCATTGCAGCAACAGAATCACCTGGATATATATGCATTAAGTATATGATACCTGCTCCTTTTGCCATGTTGAGAGGAAAGAAAGGGCTGTGTGATGGATTATCTTTCCCATAAGCAGACAGACCGAGAGAGCGTCTTTGGCATTCCAGAAACAGAAAGAGCACACAGCGTATCACACGCTGACACTCAAGTCCAATAAGCATCTCTGTCTTGGGTTTATTGAAGTTCATCATCAGTTCTGCTCTCTGCACTTCTATAAGCTTATTGCTTCATACTGGCACTGTTTTTGTATCCACTCTGCCTGATGCCATCCATCAAATGTGCAACAGAGACTCTTCTTATTTTGAAGTCTTTCCCTTACACTCATTTTAAGCTCAGGAAGAGATGGCCAGGCCTCAGGATTCCTGCTTCAAATTATGCAGTTTACTTCAAATAAGCTGGCAGTAAAGTTCTGGACATGCCCTTCAGCGACAGACATTGCTGCAGAAAGGACTGTGCCCATTTCAAACTGTGAGTGAAAACAGATTTCAGATGCTTGGTCTCTCATGAACAAAATCATCATCATTTGTAGTCTCTTGGCACTGTTGAGTCAATGTGCATAGCTGAACCCTCGAGATGCATGAGGACAGATGATGGCACTTGATTAGGGTCACAGAAATGTAACCCAACCATCTGATACCAAGGCAGGCTTAAAAAAGTTGCAAACAAAAAGTAATACATTTAATTAGACCACTCAAAGTGAAAACCTACAGAATGAAGATGCCAGTTGAAACAGCCTAAGGTTCAAGCACTGAGTCAACCCTTCATTTCTATTTAATTTTTAAGGAAATTGGGCTAAATAGTGAAGAGAAATTACTTCAAGAGAGGCCTAAAAAGGCAGCTGCTTAGTGTGATACCCAAGGTAAAAAAAAAAAGGAAAATAACAGAAGAAAGCAGAAATATAAACAACAGGTAAATCCAGAGTCTGGCCCTCTTAGAGAAGCTCATGGGTGTTTTTCACCCCTCTTTTGGCAAGAAAAAGAATTTTTCATTATGCAGGGCAACATTGGCACTTTACTGTCCCTAATTTCTTACCAGTCAGTGTGCCTGACTGCCCAGAGAAGAAAAAATGTTAATTAAAAAGATAACTCAGTCCAATAATAATTTCTTTCCACTTCTGCTACCCTCTCTAAAGAGAGGGATATACCACATCTTTTCAAAGTTCACAAGGGACTGATATCGCTACTGCTATTCATTTCAGACAGCTACTTTAATGACAAGTATAAATGTCCTGAGAGTAAAGGCTGTTGGCAGCATGAAATATTATATTTGAAAATCTTTTTCAGACTGACCTGGCTTTCAGTTAGTGGCAGCTTTAATCATAATGGAGGCTTTGTGACAATGTCTTCAAATTTAAACTACTCATGAGGCACACACATTAATCCTGGACAATAAAGGTCATTAGTCCTGCTTTTCAAAAAGGCTTTCAAATCTGACCAAACTCTTCTCTAACTTGAAAAAAAAAAAATCTAGTGAACCCTAATAATGGGAAGGATAACTCAGACCATGATTTACAGGAAAACATTAATTTCCTAATATAGAGCTCTAATCCCAGAAAAAAAATTCCAGTTTCTCTGTTGAGAGCAGTGATTTTGCTCATATTATGCATTTCTACATTTGAAGCAGTACTGCTGTTACAAATGAATTGCTCATTTGTTCCTTAGTAGTTTCACTTTTTGGCTCTCATCCTAACACAGAACTGCAATTTGCAGGGTACGAGAACTGTTCAGGAAGTTGCATTCTAAATGCATTCTAAATGAAACAAACAGCTTTGCATGCGGTGTATATTACCAAATTTAAAACCTGAATTAATACTGTGACATGAAACCACACCATCATAAGATTTCTTCATATATTCTGAGGGTTTTTGCAGCTACCTTAAAATAAGTACTAAACAAAGAGGTGTAGCTTTATTTTCAATACAGTTTGAGATTTTGTCACTGACTTTAATAAAAGTAGGACTCAAGTCTGTAAACATTATTTAAACAAAATGAAATAAGAAACATCTAACCATGCAATTGACTCATCTCAAATAAATGGTATATGATTTAGAAACTAATCATCATCTGTCTTCACACCATCACTTGAAAATATTTCAATTTGAAAGGGTTTTATCCAAATATCACTACTCTGGAAATAATCACAAAAGGTCTTCTGAAAGCATGACATCAGAATATATGTCCAAAGATCAGCAGAAATTTTCTATGGAAGATATACTGAGCAGCAGTTTTGAGGAGAGGCTTATCATTTAATTGTCTATTAAACATAAAGGACCAGATAAAGAGTAGAATGAAAGCAAAAAAAAAAAAAAGAAAAAAAAGAAAAATGTAAAAATGTTTTAATGAAACAATGCTACATTACTGCTAGACATTGTGTGAAGAAAGATTACATTCAGGAGTAGTATTGCTGCCCTAACGGTCCAGTGGGTAGGATACAGAATTGAAAATTCCTCTAAGGAGAAAAAGCAGAGTCTCATGGCTTTAGTCTTATTTTTAACTAAAAGGAGTTCACACTATGAGGACAAGGAAAGCACATGAATATACAGAGAATTAAAAGTCAAATACTGCTGGTTTTTTCCCTGAATAATTTGAAAAATGAGTCAGACTATTCAAAGCTTATAAATACTGTGGTATTGTGGCAGAAATTTTTGGCCAGGAAGGGATTGATTTCTCATCCTCCTGATATAAAGTTTTATGATAGTGATGCTTGCAGGAGCACAAAGCAATGGAAAGCAATTGCAACAACCTAAGTAGATTTGCTGACCTAAAAGAGAATGGGACCTCATTTATAAAATAAACCGATGTCTGAGTAGCTGTCAACAATCTGCAGAGACAACTAAGTAATATTGATGTATATTGCTGAATGATGAGTAGAAAGTGAATAAATAGAATACAGCTAGGGGGAGCCTTTTTGTCTGAGTGAGGCAGTGATGGAGATGGGATAGAGTGGCCTGTGTAGTAGAAGGAAAAGATGAAACATCACAGCATAGTGGGTGATATTCTTGTTTGAGACTCCTTCGCCTTCTGTTTAATTCTCTTTTATTTCATACACAGAGGAGTCTACAGGTCATTGTACCATGGGGTATGTTAGAAAGCAAGCACATGCATTAGCTAGAAAACAGATACAACAGCCCAGCATTCCCTGATTTAGTGTCATGACAGTGCTGATCTCTAACTTCATAGCACCATTCACATCCTCCAGACCTTTGGTCTGTTTAGGGTTTCGGAGCATTGTGAGTATTTAGATCCGTGTCAGGTACTTAATAGGGACATACAGAAGAGGGCATAGACTACTGGCCACAAACATTTCAATGCTTTCTTTGAGATATTACATGAAGAAAATGCTACAGTCCTTTAACAAAAGTACCCTTTAAATTGTTTTGGGGTGATAATTAAGACAGTGAATCTGATTAGCCAGTCTCTTGTTGATCTAGTCTGTTCAACAGCTTTCAACCCTTTCAGCTATGTCCATCTCATTTTCTGCCTCCTCCCTTTATTCCAAGCAGTCTTTCTTTTCTAGCTTGATCACTTTTTCCCTTTGCTCTACTGTCTTCTACATAGTAGTAAGAGTACAAATGAGGGACAAAACAAGACCTGTTTCATTATAATATTTTTTATTTGAGGACTGTTTTATATGTTTATGTGAATGAAAATGAAATGTGAATAAAATTGAGTGTGTTTTATTTTAAAGAAGAATGAGTTCTGAAAATAACAGTCCTGAAAATAACAATTTTTCAGTTGACATAACAAGTTAGAGCCATAGATCTCAGGTTTTAAGATATGAACCTTCACACACCTCAGAGAGAATGATTTTCCAAAAGCAGATTCAAATGCCTGTCTGCAAAATCAAAGGAACAACAGCAAGATAAGGTCTTTTGCTTTCCCTCAAATTGAAACACTGCAGTAATTGGATTTTTTTAAAGTCTTAACACTGGTTTCTATTGCAGTTGTTAGATAACACTCTCCTCCAACAGGCATTCCAGTGTAGCATATGAGAAGCAGGCAAAGACATAACATCTGTATTGTAACAGATAGAGTTGACGGGGTTGTAAAGGCAGAGGTATTTTCATGTGATCTCAGGAGCAGTACCTGCTCACTGGAATATAAGCAGATAACTTCTGTAATAATAATAAAAGTTCAAGATGTTTCTATTCTAAAAAACCCCAAATATGTAAGATGGAATTTCCTCATGTATGACATCTGGTAAAAATAACAATCAAGCTCTTTTGTTGCCATGCAGCATGAACACATCAAAAAGGTCCAAGAGTAGAACCTCTTGCACAATCAGTTCCTGAAACTGCAGGATCAAGACAGGAACTAATAGTCACACTGAGCTTCAAAAACCTTTTTCCTGTTTAAAGCGACTGGCTGGTGAAGTACCATAACATCATCCTTACTGATAATTCAATTCACAAAATGATTAAGTATCCCAACAGCCCAGTACAAAACCAGATAAAGAAGTTTGCAAGGGCACTTTATCTAACAGAAAAAACATATCTCCCACCCCCAGCCAAAGCATTTGGAAATTTCAAGGATCTTTCATAATGTAAATATTCTATAGACAGTACAATTTCAAATGCATTTTTAAAAAATAATACAACTCTGAATTTTTAGCAAAGAGGACTCTGGCAAGTAATTTACAGTTCCTGCACTCCTAAACATCCACTTGTCAGATTATGTGACCAATACATCTGTTCTAGAACAAGCAGCAGTCACAAGTATTGAGGCCATGTTGCTGAGAACACAGCTGCATTGGGCAGGAGACGTCTCCAGGATGAAGGATCACCGCATCCCTAAGATCCTGCTTTATGGTGAACTTGCCACTGGCTGCCGCAAGAGAGGAGCCCTGAAGAAAAGATACAAGGACTCCCTGAAACAACATCTCAGCCTTGGCCATATTGATCAACATAACTGGTCTACTCTGGCCTCCAATCGGGAGGTCTGGAGACACTATTTATAATGCTGCTGTTTCCTTTGAGGATCACTCTCGAGGAGAAAAGACAATGCAGAAAGAACTGTGTCTTGCAGAATAAACCACCTAAGGAGTCTTTCTGCTGTGCCTTTTGCAATTGGATATGTCTATCTCGTATTGGCCTCATTAGCCACCAGCGTGCTTGTAACGAATGTGGATACAGCCTTCCTAAATCTTTGTTCGTGAAGCCTAGCCATGATGATGATGACTGCCCTGTAGTCTGTCTTGTTCTTAAGTAATAGCAATATAATATGTTTGTTTTTCCCTGTGTATCTGTGTACTGAAAGTGAAGAAGCCTATAATATAGCAGCTATTGAGATCTATAAATTATACAAGTTATATTCTAGGAGGGTAGATTTTATCACTATTGTAGTGCAATACTACGTCGAATAAAACCAATTTTTTTATTATGAATCATGATATTTTTTCACAGCAGCAAGGGTCAGTTTTATACTCTTAGCTGTGTGAAACTGCCTTTTTGTTTGTTGGTTTGTTGGGGTTTTTTGTTTGTTTGGTTGATTAAGACATTGAGAAGTCTCCAAAGCTCTAACAGAAATGAACAGTAGGTTACCTATTCAAGACCCATCACCTGATCTTCGAGACTGGAAACAGAAAAGCACCAACAGTTTGGGGTATCCGTGTTAGACTCAAAACATCCTGAAGATATAAGGTTGCAGCACCTTTCGTTTTAGTAAACGACTGGCAGTTAATAGTCAAAACAAAAGCTCTAACAGACACATTCTTTCACATTACCTAAACTGAAGACAAATGATGACATTGAGTTAGGACATGAGTAACATTCTTTTTTTCCTAAGATGAAAATAATAATAGTATTGCCAGCTTTACTTTCCAGAGGAGAATGAACAGTAACTGCTGAATCCTTCCCAGTCTACACATGTGAAAGTAGGTCAGGAAGCAGTCAGTGGTAAAGCCTTTCAGAAAAGCTACCAGCAAATGATATGTGTGGGAAGTAAAGAAGTGGGCCTGTGATTTCTTATCCGTTCCGCCTTCCAAATGTGTAGGCTACTGTTTAAGGCAGAACTGAGACAAACAACTACTCGGAAATCAACTTCATAGCCATCTTCCTTTTGAAGACCAGTCCTGAGATCAAAACCCAGGATAAGAAAACTGGAATAGCTGCTCACAGAACCAAGAATGTAGCCTGCTTCAGCCTCTTGCCTACTCCTTCAGCCAATGTGAAAGAGAGAGGACATAAGCACAAGGGACCCACGCAAACGGCTCTCACTTTGCGCTCCTTCCTAGGTACTTCCTTCGAAGTGCATCAATTTAGATCATCATAGTTTCCTTCCTGCTAACTGATTTAATGTGTTGGCTGCAACTAGCTGACTTGAATTGCATCCCACCACCATGCTGCAACTTTCTTTCAGGTCAACAGAGCAAGAAAAGAGCCTGTAACACTGCACTTCAGCTACAGATTTACAATCCAACAGGATCCTGTTAAACAGCACACTGTCCTGCTGTGAAACATTTTGATCTCAGTACTCTAATAAAATTTTCCATTTGAGCTTGTACATGCCTTGATTTCCATCAGCCTGGAGTAACCTCAGAGTTGCACTAGAGCCTGCTGAGCCAGGAGCTTGCTGGTGACCAGGATGTCATGCTGGAGAATGATTAGGTTTATCTATAGAAGAATAGTTCTGCAGCAGGGAGGAAACCCTTCCTTTGTTCATTCACATCACATGGTGACTGAAGAACGGAAATTTATGTTACTTGGCTTCTTACTTTCTCAGCCTACACAAGTGTAAGATTCTCCAGTCATTATCACATCCCAACCATGCAAAGAGTTTCATTTTTTATTTTCTATAAATGAAAAACATACACCTCCTACCCTGCACCATTCTAGACTAAAAAGCAGTTTGGAGAAAGTTCTAGCATAATTTCTTGTCATCCACTCAGCCATGCAATGTTTTCTTTTGGATTTAAATATCATTTGAGGCCTGCCCTCTTCTTTTTTTTTTTTTTAAGGAAAAAAGGTGTTCAAAAAAACAAATAAAAACCCCAGAATCCTTTTAGATCAATATTGCTAAGGTTGATCAAAGTCTAATTAGGTAGAGAGAGCCATTTGCTGCCCTTCCTTGCATCCAGGAAATCCAGAGAACCTACACTAATATGACAAAATTTTCTCTGAAAGTAAGCAAATGTCATTTAGTTACTAGGCCTCATTTTGTTTAGTGCTCATCTCTGTTACGCATGGTTCCTCCTAGGCTGCCCACTCAAGTTATCAACAAGAGTAGTAAAATGCTTGGATTTTCTATGTTCCCCAAACCTTGCCAGCTCAGAAAAACTCTTACCACATAGGCAAATAAAAGCCAAATACAAAGAACACATCTGTCAGCTCACAGGAAAAATCAGCTTCCTCTGTTGCTATTCTTTTATCCTCTTTGGGCGGTAATTTCTAAATTAAGTAGCCACTATACCAAAATTGAAAGCAGTTCTAAGAGATGGAGAAAACAATAGGCTTAAGTGATATTGCTTGTTCAGTGAATGCTATAGTGTTAGTTACCCAGAATACCTAGGATCTCTCTTGCTTCTGTCTTGACAAACTCTGTGATCCTGGACATTTCTCTACACATTCTGGTGATAACTCTCCCACACTATTTAGACTGTAAAACTTCTAACAAGGTCCCATATCATGACAAATTTGCACATGGTCCAGTCTAGCAGAACTCTATCTCTGCAAAATGCTGACAATCATCTCTAACCAAAAAATTTAACCATCTGCTTTCAAAGTACCTAAGTCAGATTTCAACTTCCATGTTACTGGTGATGTCAGAGTGGAAGAACTAAGATATTTCTTAGCATTGGTACACAGGAGTGTAAGACTGTACTGAAAGAAGGAAATGGCATCCTAGTAGGTTGCTCACAGGAGGAATACTCCAAGTAAGCTACAGTACTTCCATATCTCCCACACAGTAGGCATGACAAGGCATGAAAGAAGGCATAAGAAGGAAGGAAAGAATGAATGGGGGTAAAAAAAGTTGAACAGTCTCTCACATTGAATGTATGAGATTTATCAAGTGTCAGTGCAGTCAGTAGGCTGCATGACACCAGATGCTGTCAGGGGCTATTGTATTCACTAGCTTAGGCCAGTATAACTTGATTGAATGTGTATCATTGTCCCTTTCCACAAGTTGAGGACCTTACCTTACCTAATCAGACCAGAAAAAGAGCTGTGAGGATAATGTAACCCTCAAAGAATGAATTTATTCTGAGAATTTAAATGCATCACATAGGCACATCTTTGCACACATATGAATTCAGTAGACCAGATTCCTCACTTTCCCAAATTGTAAATGCTGTGGCTGCACTTATACAAATCAAGTGTAAGTGGAAATCAGAAGAACCAACCCTGCGATGTTCAATTTACAGTTACATTTCTTTTTGCTGATTTCCTTGAAAGCAAAGCAGCTCTGTCAGACTATGGTCTCGGGTCATAGAAGTTATATAAATAGGAGGCGAGCATGCTCCAATCAGTGGGCAGTCTGGGGTTGCCATCTGGTGGGTAAATGTAAAAAGTACAGGAAATTAAAGGAATATTTCCATCTCTCAATCCTGCTTTTTAACAGTATTTTAAAAGAATGTGCATGTATTATCACAGTTCCTTTTATTTCAGGGTTGGTAACACGTAGAAGATATTTCAAGATTCATTACTTACATGTGTAAGTTCTCAGAAATTTGATTCCTCTCTTTTAGCTTTTGCTTCCAGAAATCATCAATTATTGTGTTCTCCCTCACTCTCCCTCAACTTATGCTCTCCAGACTTGCTCTAAAAAGCTCTGAAAAGCAGTTTCACATAGAAGAGAAAGAGATTCTCATGTGGTCCTTATCCTTTGTATAGCAGAACACCAACCCTGCAGGCATTGCTGCCCCCACCACCCCTCTACCAGCACATCACCAGATCCTATGGAATCTAGACAATATTGTCAGCAAATAACAGATGGTATTGATTGCTTGTGATGTCCAGGAGCCTGATACTGAGAAGGTCAAGAGCACCAGAAGAGGGACTGATAGTATGCACATTGTGAGGAAGGCTAATGACTGAGGTTTGATGCTAGTCGGGATGCAATTATACAAAGTTTATGTAGGATAGATTGTTCACTTTCATTTTCCCATCAAAACCCTTGCAATTTAAGGCTATTCCCTTTACTTTTTCAAAATACCATTTATTCTCTCCATCTTCCCTATTTCCATGCTATCTTTTCAAATAACTTTGGTTTGTTCCAAAAGAAGAACAAGTTGCTATGGTCAATATTTCATTTTTGACCCCTTCTTCTGTAGAACTCTCTAAAGAATTCACCCTGAGGTTCAGAACGTAGAACACAATTTCTCCAAGGACTCAATGAAATACTATATTAAGTCAGACTGCCTATATATAAACTCTTCAGGTGAGGGAGAAATGATTACACATTTTGGTAAAATACTCATGTAAAACCTTCAGTCAAGCATGCATGGTTGAAGTGCCATATTTCACAGGCATCCCTACATATGTGTAGCAACAGTCCTATCTGAGTCTGTAGGTGCCCCTCTAACACAAATTAATAATATAGCATATGAAATCTCACTTTTGTTCTACAGAAAACTGATGTAATTTTATTCAGATGATCACATTTATAGATCTGGATGCTCAATGCACCCAACCTTAGCAGTGTCTTCAGAGCATCCAAGAAAGATCTAGTAAGTTCTTATCAACTTGTGCGTTTTAGTAGTCTTTCAGCAAAAAAACCCTAAAATCTGCATCAAGTTCACTGACCATCATCACCTGCTGAAGGGCAAGAATGTATGTGTTTAATTCTGTAACTCTAAAAACTTTGACAGTTATCCTATGTCACCAGTATGCTTCAGACAGGACATACTGAACTGATCCCCACAGGTACCTACTGCCATGTATATTTTCACTTCAGTCTTCCACTATGGAGTTGCAGGGAATGTGCTTGGTTTGTACTTTTCACATGCGTGAAGAGATCTTTTTTCATGGTAATGATATTCAGCAATGAAAATGGACCAAGACATGAATGGGAGCTGCCCTCTTGAGTCTGCCATTCACACACAAAGAAACAAAAAGGTAGACACAGCAGGTCTCCTCAGAGTCATTATTTCCATTTACCTCATACTTGAAGGTTGAGAGGTAGATGTAGTTTTAACTGAACCACCAAAACGTTGCAATTATTAAGTTTTCTCCTAACAAGAGAAGAAGAAAAGGCATTTATAGCTGAAGTAAGTAATCTTGTAGTAACTGAGGGAAGAAGTATACCTCACAGAAACAATTTCATTCATCCTGCAAGCTGCCAGACTCTCGTTTCAGTCAATTTAATTTAGTGTTTGTTTCAAGCTCCACTAGAATGATGCATTTTCAACATAAAAAGGCTCAGTGGAAGAAGGATTTCCTTACATTGGACAGCCAACGTGACTGAATTCTTGAAGTGAATTTCTTTCTCCAAACAATATCAAATTCACTGACTGAACATGGAAAAACAGATGTTAGCACTTCCTTTTCACACAGAGTTTCAGAGAACTGATGATTTCTCTTCAGAGGTCAGGGCAGCAGAAAGCATTTTTCCCCTTACACTGCAGGACTTTCACAAGAGTTATTTTAAAGAGTTGTCTATTTCTTGCCTTGCCTTTCTTCAGCTTCTGTCTTTAATCTGAACTCTGTCCTTTGCTCACAATTTTTTACTACAGCTGTATAACCTTTTATTGCTCTTCCAATTGCTTTTTTTATCAGGAGGTTGAGTGCACTTCAATTTGTCCTCTGCATGGTGATCACACAAAGTTCAGGAGTCTGATTTATTGGTGCATCATTCCAATTTCATGCCACTGCAGTCTCTTTTTAAAGAGACTAGAGAGTAAGACTGTTGTGCTTCAGACCAACACTAACGATTTGCATGCAGTACTGAAAATCAGCTAAGTATTTAGGTGTCTGTTTGGGGGACAGTTCCCAGGCCACTGGGGTATTCTTCAATGAAAGAATATGCTTGAAATGTGCAGAGGGGGACCAGGGAAATCCTCTTCCATTTTTAGTGACAGTGGAAATTAAGATACAGTAAGTGGAACTTTCCCTGGCAGTATTTAATTTTTCTACCTGCACACAGTGCATAACTATCTTTGTCAAAACAACTTGCCTTTGCAGTAGCAGCAGTTGCAAATACAAAGAACTACTTAACTCATCATCTGAAACATGAGTGTAGACTTAAGGAATACTGCAGGTTGCCTTTGGAATACTGTTGTCCTGTGGCCAGGACACAGGGCTGAGAAGTCAAAGAACTTCCTGTCTACTACAATGACCTCAGATAAGTCAGAAAGACTTTGCACTTCAGACTCTCTGAGGATTAAAAGAAGTACCATGCATAAAGTGTTTCAAACTATCCAGGAGAAATGCGGCTGTCCAAGGCCAAATATTCCAAATTCTCTCTATAGTAAAAGAAATAAAAAGAAATAAAAGAGCATGAAATCTTCAACCACAGAATTATCCTGAATAGGGCAAAAACTGAAATAGACATTGTAAATTTCTTGAGCAAATACTTATCTCTTACATCTGACCACAAAAATCCCACTGAGGGTTATTAGCCTCTCATTTCTGAGAAAATGAAATTCACAACAGGAAACTATTAAAAAAATAAGCTTCATATTTTACATTACCATGCAATCACACAACAAACACAAATGTCCATTACAGTGGTGCCTATTTTTAACTTGTTTGTTCAAGTTAAAGCCACTATGTTCACCAACAGAATTGAAAGGGTTCCCTGCTTCTGACTACACATACTAAACCTCTTCCAGCTGCAATAGAAGATCTTAAAGAATAAGCAGCTAGGAGCAGACAAATTGCCAAAACTCATACAACAGTGATAATTACAGCAACACCACTATTCTGTAAAATTCCAAGAATATATGTTGGCTAACTGTGATCCACTGTAAATAAAGAGGGGTATTTAATAGGCAATACAATTTAAGTCCGTGCAAGTAAGCACAGAAAAAAACCTCTTATCCTTTGCTTCTGTAACATGTAAAAGCTAAAATATTAGTAGCCTTCAGAGCACTCCAATGCAGGTTTGAGGAAAGCAAAAATGGTCAGGATGTTCATCTTCAGGGAGCTGCAACATGACTAAACTGCAGTTTATTGCTTACTCAGGGAGACATATATTTTGATTTCAATTATGCTCTAACATTTGAGGGAATTTCCATATGTACTTCAATACTTAAAAGGGGGCTTATAGGAAAGATAAGGACAGACTTTTTAGTAGGGTCTGTTCTGATAGGACAAGAGGTAAGGATTTGAATCTAAAGGAGAGTAGATTCAGACTAGACATCAGGAAGAATTTCTTTTTTTTTACAATGAGGGTGGTAAACACAGGCACAGGTTACTCAGAGATGTGGTGGATGCCCTATCCCTGGACACATTCGAGGCCAAGCTGGATGGGGCTCTGAGCAACCTGATCTAGTTGAAGATGTTCCTGCCCATGGCAGGGGGATTGGACTAGCTGGCCTTTAAAGATCCCTTCCCACTCAAAATATTCTATAATGTGAGGGCAAATAAAAACAGTTTTTTCGAATACATTAATGGCAATAGGCAGTATAGAAATACCATTGGATGATGGCGGTCACCTCACAAACAGGGACAGAGACAAGGCAGAGGTGTTTAACGCTGTCTTTGCCTCTATCTTCAACACAGATGACGGGAGCACAATGACTGCAAGAATTATCAACTCCCAGTTAACCCTGAAATTGTGCAGCATCTGCTGCTCCAAGTCTATGGGGCCTGATGGGATTAATCCTAGAATCCTCAAGGAGCTGGCTGATGTCATCGCACAATCTCTTTCAATGATTTTTGAGCAGTTTTGAGAATCTGGAGAGGCCCCAGCTGATTGGAGCTGGTGAACATTGTCCCAGTTTTCAGGAAGGGCAAGAAGGAGAACCCCAGAAACTAGAGGCCTGTCAGTCTCACTTCAGTGCCTGGTAAAATTACAGACATTATTCTGGGAAGTACTGAAAAACACCTGAAACACAATGCAGTCATTGGTCACAGCCAGCACGGCTCCATGAGAGGAAAATCCTGCTTATCAAACCTGGTTTCCTTTTATGACAGGGTAACCCACCTAGTTGAGCAAGGGAAGCCAGTTGATGTAATATTTTTGGATTTCAGTAAAGCTTTCGATACTGTCTCTCACAGGATCCTCCTGGATAAAATGTCCAGCACACAGCTGGATAAACACATCGTGTGGTGGGTGAGCAGTTGGCTCACGGGTTGAGCACAGAGGGTGATAGTGAATGGTGTGACATCGGTCTGGCGTCCTGTCACTAGTAGGGTTCCGCAGGGGTCCATCTTAGGCCCTGTGCTCTTCAACATCTTCATAAATGACCTGGATACAGGACGGGAAGGGATACCGAGCAAGTTTGCAGACAACACAAAACTGGACCTCTTGACTCCTTCAAAGGCAGGGAGGCCCTGCAGAGAGACTTTGACAAATTAGAGGACTGGGAAATCACCAACCATATAAAATTCAACAAGGGAAAGTGCAGGATTCTGCACCTGGGATGGGGTAACCCTGGATGTACATACAAACTGGGGAATGAGGTGCTGGAAAGCAGTGCCACAGAAAGGGACTTGGGGGTCCTGCTTGACAGCAAGTTGAATATGAGTCAGCAGTGCCCTGGCAGCCAGGACGGCCAACCATGTCCTGGGGGTCATCAGGCACAGCATCACCAACTGGTTAAGGGAGGTGATTGTCCCACTCTGCTCTGCACTGGTGCAGCATCACCTTGAATATTGTGTGCAGTTTTGGCACACAAACATATGCAGTACCATAATGTAAGAAAGATATCAAGCTATTGAAGAGTGTCCAAAGAAGGGCAACGAAGATGGTGAAGGGCCTTGAGGGGAAGCTGTGTGAGGAGTGGCTGAGGTCACTTGGTCTGCTTGGCCTGAAGAAGAGGAGACTGAGGGGAGACCTCATTGCAGTCTACAACTTCCTTGTGAGGGGAAGAGGCACTGATCTCTTCTCTGTGGTGAATAGTGACAGAATCTGAAGAAATGGGCTGAAGTTGTGTCAGGAGAGGTTTAAGTTGGATATTAGAAAGAGGTTTCTCATCCAGGGAGTGGTTGGGCACCAGAACAGGCTTCCCAGGGAAGTGGTCACAGCACCAAGTCTGCCAGAGTTCAAGAGGCATTTGGATGATACTCTCAGGCACATGGTGGGACTCTTGGGGATGGCCCTGTGCAGGGACAGGAGTTGGACTCAGTGATTCTTGTGCGCCCCTTTCAACTCAGAATATTCTGTGATTCTATGATCCTATGATTCTATTGTTGCTTAGTGCTTCAAGTAGGCACAGAGGCAGCATCCTGATGTCTTCATACAGACATTTATAGTGAGAAAAATATTAAGAAAACTCATGTTTTGTTCCGGTACATAGCCATATGTGGCACCTTGCAGAATGGGATGTTTCAGAAGCACTGTAGTGACTTGTGGAAACCAAAAGCATCATGGTTTCTAGACACCGTAAAAGTTTTATCTATGCAATTTCTAATGCAAATACAATGTAAAGGGGAGAGGAAGACATGAGTTATAAACCTAGTTATTATTTGCATGTCTTATATTAATAAAAAGTGTGAAGCTGGTATTTTGAATTGTTTGAAAATATGAAGCTAGAATAAAGTGTAAGAAAAGTTTTCTAGGTGAAAAATCTACTAGGTTTCATTTCATGCTCTTCTATTGACATTTTTCAACAATATACCTAATTTAATTTGCTCATGAATATATAAAAATAACTTGTATCCAAAACACCTAGAAATTAATTAGCGAGCATTTCTATAGCATAATAGAGACTTGGAACTCATTAATTTCTTTACCTTTTTTTTTTAATAAATGATTTAATCCTACAAGAGAACATTGGGAGCTAGGCAAGTTTTTTTATTTTACTATCTGTATCTCAAATTTTTAACAGAGAACCACAGATTTTAACACTTACAAAGCAGAGTACATATAGTCCACAAGCAGCTCTCTATTAAAATCACAGAATCATAGGAAAACATAAAATGGACCCCAGGAGGTCAATTCAGACCAACTCCTGCTCCCAACAGAGCTAACACCCAAGTTAGATCAGATTGCAGAGGGCTTTTTTTGGGTGTTTGGAGAATTTTTATGCTACATCTTTGGGCATCCTGTTCTAGCACTCCCATGCTGAAGGACCTGTAATTATGAAACTTCTTCTAGTTGTTCAAAGAAGGCTTGATCCATTTTCTTATCTTGATGGACCAATCAGTAGCAGATGACCCCCCATGATGTCCCCTTGCCTACCTCCCCTTGAACACTGACACATAATTCCACAGCAGAACTCTACACATTTATGCATCTCCCTTTCATCTGCTCTCTCACAGTTAGAACTGTAACAAAGACTGGCAGCTGTATGAAAACACACCTTTATTTTACACATGATAAAATCTTTCCTCAGACACTACAGTAGAGTTATCTCCATGCTAAACTGGCTGTTCCTCCAGTAGGTTTTAAGTGACATAACCAGTTCCACCTTCTTCACTTTATGCCCTAAACAAAAGAATTTGGGAACTTCTGTCCCAGCCATCTGTCAAACTAGCTTTGTGACTCAGGGGAATGAAAGGTTACTGCAAAAACCATCACTGAGACAATTTTGCCTCACTTTTTTCCAAGTCCCAAACCTAAGTAAACTCACAGCATGCATTTAGTAGTTATAACAAGAAGCCTCCCCACAAATATTTTCAAGCCTTATTTGCTGAAGGGTTAGCAAAGAATAAAACAGTTATCATGCAGGTATATAGAAAGAAAGTAGTAGAAAAGTTGAACGTATTGTATCTGTGTTTTAACTGCACTAATATACAAATAGGTTCCTCAACACTTTGTAAATACAGATTCTACCACTGATTGCAGTTGGACCAAACGAAAACAGTGTAATGATAAATGATATATATAAGTGATAATCCTAACCAAAACATTGCCTACAACTTGCATCTCAAAACCTAACAAGTTTGTTTCTTCAGGTGGATTAATTGAATTTTTTATCATACATTTCTCACGTCTCAGAGATAAGAAAAAATAATTTTTAGTACTTTGATTAGTAGAAATTTTTCACTGAGACACAGAAACAGGAGAAGCATTATTTTTTTCTACTTTTGGTTTAGTGAAATGGCTTTGCTTGCAAAGTGATTTACATGATTCTGTACAGGAACAAGCATAATATTTTATGCATTTATCATAACTGCAATTTGTTCTTGAATAAATCTTTTATATGCCCTTTGGCTGTTGCTATTGTATACTTAAGGTTCATAATGTGCTGCCCAAGCTGCAGGCAAACTGGAAAATGGCATATAAAACATCTAAAAGCAGTAACTCAGAGCTTCTAAGTGGTGTGGGCAGGTCAACTAGTTTTAAAGTACTGAACAGCATAAAACTTTTGACAATATTCCCACCTCAATTTACTCACTACTCCCTTCTTCTTCTACTTGAGTAAGTGTGGTCATAAACCACTGGGATCGATTAAATCCCTCTGGAATATTATTTGAGGGATATGTTTTTGCTCAGTGCCTAGTCCCATGGTGCTTCATTAACCTAATTTCCAAGTGCGCCAAACAGAAATTAACTGTTCCACAAGCTCTTCCAAGTTCCTCATGCCCAAAGGTGCCCTGGCCATATTAATCTTTTTGAGAATAAGAGAGGACATGTCCATTCTTCATCCTACTTAACACTGCCTTGTTTTCAGCATCCGTCAGTGAGTAGTCGAGGCGTAGCACACACAGGCACATTACGCACCTTTAGGTACAGGATAGGAAAGGAAAGCAGACTGTGGGATAAGGATCATTATAAGCAGGGCTGTTGCACAATAGGGTCAGACTGTGTAGAATAGTATAAAGTAGGAGATAGGACTAATAACACAAACACAGGCTTTTTTTCTTTACTTTCTCTTCGGTCATTTTTTTCTCATAAATTTTCAAAGCACCCTACTGCTGTGTTATTAGTGTATTGCTCTTTGAAACCAACACTTCTTCTATCCATAGGGTCTATCTAGTGTTCTTGTACCAAGATTTCCTAGTGCAATAGGCTCCGCAAATGAGGCCAGACAAAGTTCAATGTCTGGAATCCATCCTAGATTCAGTTTTTGTCTGCATCAGCACATAGTGTGGCTCAATAAGAGCAGTCCTGTAGAGTGCACAGTCCCTGCATCAGCTGTTGAGAACAGGTTGCCTGTACTATATGTGCACATGAGCACAACACAGCTACAGTTGGCACCTGAGCAAAGGTTCTGAGGATGAAAGTTCATGCAGAGCCTGTGAGGTCACCTCTGCCAGCAAAGTTCCTCTCTGTTCATGGTCCTAAAGGTACAGTCTTATCCCAACTGAATTGAATGGGAAGTTTTTCCAAAATCATACAGAAGAGATTTTAAGATGTGGAAAAACAGTCAAGTGTGTAGAAACTTTCAGGCTTGTCCTCAAACTGGTAACTGAGTGCATACACTCTCCTTGGGGCTGTGTTTCCATAAAATGGAAGGAAACACAGAGCATGAAGATGCACGATAATCAATCTACCTCCACAGGGGCACATATCTGTCTGAAGAGTCTCTATAGCCTGAAAGTGTGTTGGGTACTGGAATACAATATTTCTTAAAATATATCTATTAAAATAATGGCTTTTACTTTTTTTTGCCCTCAGGTTTGCCCTGTTGGTGTTGCCTGGTGTGTTGTCCAGTGTGTGGCCTGTGGAGGATAGCATGGCACGGCACAGTGAGAAATCCACGGCAAACCAGGTGTGGAAGTCATCGCTCTACCTCCTTGCTGCACTTTGTAGCAAGTCAAAAGGACTGTGTGCCCAGGTGGCCAAGAAGGCCAGCGGCATCCTGGCCTCTGTCAGAAACAGGGCTAGGGAAATGATTCTCCCCTTGCACTGGTGAGGTCACACCTCAAGTCCTGTGTCCAGTTCTGGGTCCCTTAATTTAGGAAGGACATTGAGGTGCTGGAGTGGGTCCAGAGAAGGACAACAAAACTGGTGAAGGATCTGGAATGCAAGTACCATTAAAAGCAGCTGAAGGAGCTGGGGGTGTTTTACCTGGAGAAAAGACTCGTGAGTGACCTTATCACTCTAGAACTACCTGAAGGGAGGTTGTACCCAGGTGAGGGTGGCCTCTTCTTCCAGGGAACCAGCGACAGGACAAGAGGACAGTCTCAAACTGTGCCAGGGGAGATTCAGTTGGACATTAGGAAAAATGTCTTTCACGAAAATGGTGACTAGATATTGGAATGGGCTGCCCAGGGAGGAGGAGAAGTCACCATCCA
Source organism: Neopelma chrysocephalum (assembly GCF_003984885.1). NCBI lineage: Eukaryota > Metazoa > Chordata > Aves > Passeriformes > Pipridae > Neopelma > Neopelma chrysocephalum. Next base: position 16,714,576 of record NW_020897702.1, on the reverse strand, counting down.
TGAAGGTGTTTAAGGAAAGACTGGACAGGATGTGGCGCTTAGTGTCATGGTCTAGTTGACAAGGTGGTGTTTGGTCATAGGTTGGACTTGATTTCAGAGGTCTTTTCCAACCTAACTGATTCTGTGAAATACGGGGTGGCAGGATATGTGAGGAAACTGGCAGAGGGGAGATGGGCACGCCCGGACCGGCCGACAGACCTCACCAAGCGCGCAGCCCAGCCCCTGATCAGCAGCTCCGGCCGCCGGAGCGCGGGCAGGATGGCGGGAGGGCCTTGTCCCGGGGCGGGGCGGGGAGAGTGGAGCCCTGCGGGGGTGCGTGCAGGGGCCGGGCGGAGGCGGGAGCCGCTAAATGCACTGCAGGCGGCTGGACAGGCGCTGTTGGAGCGGCGTGGACGGGCCGGGCCGGGCCGGGCCGGCAGCGATGTGGACGTCGCTCGGCGCCGTCTCGGAGCCGGCCGGCCCCAGGGCAGCCAGTGGCCGCTTCTGGGCTGCCGTCCTGGGAGCAGCGGCGGGGTTCTTCCTCCTCGGGTTCCTCATCGGTACAGTGCAGACTAACCCTCCCTAGCGTTGAGGGCTCTTCCGGCCGCCCCCGGCCCGTCCAGCCGGGGGAGGTGACTCGGAGACGGGCGAGGAAGGGCCGGGGTGGGGGGAGGAGCGGGCGGGTTGCCAGCGCCCGGGAATTTGTGCCAAGGGGGCCTGAGGTGAGTCCGTGCTCAGCCGGCCGACACCACCCTCCCTCTCTGCCTCCCTGCCTCTCTCCCTGCCTCTTTCCGATCCTCTCCTCAGATCGGCCAGGTGCAGTCACCGAACCCCTCTGGGATTTCCAGCTCCGCCGCAGGAGGGTCTTTGTCTCTTTCACTTGGTTTTCTATTTACTTTTTATTAAAGTAGTCATGCTGTGGCAAGAGAGGAGGCGCTGGGTTTGTGAGGAGGGTACAAAAGACAGACCCCTCGACCCTGCTGCCCTGAAACCGCAGCAGCCCCAGCTAGAACGGCAGGAAGATAAACACGGGGCTGGAGGGGCGCTGACAGGAGGAGAGAAAGAGTCTTTAATTTGATGTCCCACCTCCTCCTCGTCCCAAACAGGCATGCCTGCGGGTTGCTGCCGCAAGAGATTTCCCCTCCCTACCTTCCTTTTAATTTCACAGATGAATCAGGATCAGCTTGAGGGATAAAGGAATACGAAAGAGCCACTTGTATTTTGCACTGCCATTTGGTATGTGCTTGGGGTTGGTGCCATTGGGAAGCCTGAATTGACTGAATTGCTCTTTCACACAGAAAGAGCCTTTCACTGTGCCAGTGACTAGTGCCTCACTGGTACCAGCTTGTTACCCGCTTGAACACACCAGCTCTCTCTTCACACTACCCATGTAGCTGCTGCTGCATTTACACTGAACATGTCCAGTCTGACTTAAAAACAGATGTCAGAAACAATTATCTTCCTAGCCAGGTGTTCTTCTCATCACTTACTCTGCTAGTGCCTGCACAGTAAGGGAAAGATTCCAAAATAAGAGCCAGACAGACCAGAGAGTGAGAAAGGAGTTACGAGACATCTGTTCCTTACAAAGAGTGTCTGTGTTTCTATGCATTTTTATAAAGCTGCTGCCTTATTACTGAGGTAACTGGTATGACTGACAGTACTCAAGGAAGATAGGTAAGTGTCTTTAGCACCTACAGGAAAATAACTGTGATGAGTAAATATAGTATATCTACCCATGGAAATAAGTTCTCTTACCATTTGTGGGACTGACACTTCCATCACTGTGCAGCCTCCATTAGGTTGTGGCTGCTTGTATGTGCTGAAGTAACAACAGTTGGAAAATGCATAGTGAAAAGCTTATGGGGAGACCAAAGAGAAATGGTGCGTGTCATAGGAATATTGCTCTCATGTTTTTACTCTTGTATTTTGGTGTGTTGTACAGGCTGGTTTGTAAAACCTATAGAAAAGAAGACATCTCTGAGTACTCATGAGGACATGAAGACAGCATTTATGGCTGAAATGAAAGCTGAAAACATCAAGCAGTTTCTTCAGTAAGCAGTGTGTAGACTAATCAGTTCAGACAAGGAAAAAAATTCAAGCTGGAAACAGCCCAAGGGTCATAGAATCACAGATTGGGTTGTGCTGGAAGGGACCTTAAAGACCATCTAGTTCCAACCCCCCTGCCATAGGCAGGGACACCTTCCACTACAGCAGGTTGCTCAAAGCCCCGTCCAACCTGGCCTTGGAACACTTCCAGGCATTGGGAGTCCACAATTTCTCTGGACAACCTCTGTCAGTGCCTCACCCCCTTCACAGTAGTGAATTTCTTCCTAACATCTAATCTCCCCTCTTTCAGTCTAAAGCCATTCTCCCTTGTCTTATTACTGCATGCCCTTTTAAAATATCCCTCTCCAACCTTCCTGTAAGCCCCCTTTAGGTACTGAAAAGTGCTTTAAGGTCTTCCCAGAACCTCCTCTTCTCCAGGCTGAACAACCCCAAGTCTTCAGGCCTGTCTCCTTAGAAGAGGTGCTACACCCTTCTGATCATCTTTGTGGCCTCCTCTGGACTTGCTCCAACAGATCCATGTCCTTATGTTGGGGCCTCAGAGCTGAGCACAACACTTCAGGTGGGGCGTCTTGTGAGAGCGGCATGGAGGGGCAGAATCTCCTTTCTCGACCTGCTGGTCATGCTTCAAACAATTCAAAACAATGGAACATGACAATATAGATACTTTAAAATCTATTAAAATTTAGTTACTGTAATTAATTTCTCAATTTCAGTGACTTGGAAGCTTTACCTGCAAGTAAGCTGATGTACTTTTAGGAATGTTATTTTTCTCTTAGGAGAGTGTAGTATTTGTTAAAAGCTTGTAATTATTCCAGTCGGTAATAGACCAGAAGTCATAGTTTCTTGATAGAAATTTACTTTCTGTGTAAAGAAAGAGCATCAGTTATTGTATGAGTAATCAATACATTTGGATTTGCCTCAACTTCCCATCCTGATTACATAGCATAAAGTTGTACAAAACTAAATTACTAAAACCCCTTTTTTGGTTGGTACAATTGTGGCAATCCCACTGATTTAATTTGAAGTGCATTTGTCATGAACTATTGCAAATAAATTAGCTGGAAAGTATGTTCTCTTTACCACATAACAGTCATGCCATGACCATAACATAAACATTTAAAATTGAAGACTTAGGAGTTTTAAGAGTCTTAATCTGTGTTTTGGCTCCTGCAAAGTCAGTGTTGTTAAACAGCTCTGTGAAAGGACCTCTTTCTCCCCTCTAAACTCCCTACCTCTATGCAAACAGAAAACATTATGCCTCATTTACTGTCATGTGGCCAGTTCTGCAGTAATATATGGCAGATGTTTAGTCACTGCTCAGAACTACCAGTACAGGCAGTTAACAGCTTAGAAGAGGAAATGAAGAAAAACACAATATTCAGTTAAATGGGAGTGTAATACGGGAGGGTATTTTCAAATTTTCATGAAAATGTGAGACTTAAACATTTGTAACTCTTACAGAAAACAGCCACTGGCACTAAAAATAACACTTAACCATGCTCTTGGTTCAGTATGTCATCCAGAAAATGGTGCTGTCACTCTAACAGTAACTTTTAGGACAGTGTTAGTACTAGATGTTGACATTATCAGAGGAACATGGTTTTATCTAGCAGCATGTGGCTGCTGAGGACTTTGGGTTTGTCTAGTCTGGGGAAAAGCAGGCTGAGTGGCAACCTCATTGATCCTTACAGCTTCCTGAGGAGGGGAAGTGGAGAGAGAGGTGCTAGTCTCTTTTCCCTGGTATCCAGTGATAGGACATAAAGGATTCATTCAAAGCTGCACGAGAGGAGGTTCAGACTTGACATGAGGAAGCATTTCTTTACCAAGAGGGTGGTCAAACCTTGAAAGAAGCTTCCTAGAGATGCCCCAAGCCTGTTGGACCTTAACACATGCATTAACTTGATCAGCTCTGAATTGATCAGGCAGTTGGACTTAGATGATTGTTGTAGATTCCTTACAACCAAACCTATTCTATTCTATGCTATGCTATGCTATTCTCTTGCTATGTGTATTGTTCTTTCAAAGTGCTTTCTTTGGTGGCTTTGTTCTTAGTGGAACTCAAAAATTTAAGATTTTCCTAATCTCATACCCCTTTGTTGTCAACCATTAACACCAGCTGGTGCCACACAAGCATCTGTGGCATGTTAATGGCATGGTCATATGACAGAAGGAGGAAATCGTGGTGACAGCCTCATTCAGCTGACGGTTTTTTCAGTTGACTTCACCACTGGGCCTTCTCAGTGGTCTGAACAATTTATTTTTTTTTTCAGACAATGGGCTGTTCACTGTTTATGTCTCTTTCACTGTTTGTTATTCATGCTGCCTGACTTTTAAATCACAAACGGTTGAGTTTTTCTGTTCTTTGTTAATAGTTGTTTATGGCAATCAGAAGTCAGTCTCTCTTACTTGCCAGCATGCCAAACTCAGAGTGAACTTTCAGACAAATCAGTATTTGTGCCAAAATTAATTAAAGTAGTGGTATCCAAGGAGAATATCCAGTTAATTGCAGGTAAAGATCAGAGTAATTATGTACATTTCTAAGTTGAATACACAAAGATAATTATACCTATTTCTTTTATCACTTTGCAGTGAAAGTCTCATTGTGCATAGGAGTGCACAGGCCTAATGTTACTCAGAAGACAAGGAGTAAAGAAAGGACAAGACCCTGTATCAGGTGTCATCACACCATTCTTGCTAAACCATGCTGCAAGGAAGATACAAATACCTGTGCTAGCTTTGGACAGCCTGAAACCCTTTACCACAATTTATGTATTATAAAGGCAAAAGTGTAGATACAGAGAAACCTTGGTCCTTATTTAGCCTGGGTATATCTGATCATCTCTAGAGGGTTTATTTCCAGCTAGGCTAAGAGGACTTCTGATTATGAGCTGCAATGCCTGACCTGATTGTTTCTTTCTTTTTCTCTAGCAATTTTACACAGCTTCCTCACCTAGCAGGAACAAAGGAAAATATGCATCTGGCACAGCAAGTCCAAGCTGAGTGGAAGACGTTTGGTTTGGATTCTGTTCAGTTAGTTCATTATGATGTCTTACTCTCTTACCCTGATGACACTAAGCCCAACTACATCTCAATAATTGATGAGCATGGAAATGAGGTACAGAAAACACCAGTTTTTCCAACCAGGGAACAAAATCACTGTCATACACCTGGGAAGACTGTGAGGGAAAGCTGTCCTCTGTTCAGTTAATACTGGGCCTGATACAAAGCACACGGAAATCAGGGGTTCCAGTTTGCTTTTATATTTTGCATCTTTGTTTCATAATGTATGTACTAGAAATACTAATATTTACTCTGATTCATATAGCAAACTGGCATATATTGATTAAAGGTGAGTTTTGTAAGAGAATTACTTCATGTAATTCAATTGTTTTAAAATTTCTCTGTTATTTAGGAAAGAGGGGAAAAACCATGGTCAGCACTGTTCTTTGCATTGATTCATTATACAGTATTGATGATTGTGCTAAATTCATTTTCTGGAAAATTAACGTTTAGACCTCAAAATGTACTATCACAAGAGACATGAGTTCATTACGGAATAGCTCTAGTGCATGTAGAAGCTCCAGGGATGAGCAGAATGCAAGCATTTTTACCACTATGATCTAACTTGTTCTTATCTGCTGTACTGAAGGGACCCTCTGTTCATTTACGCAGGACTCTGTGTGAAGAGTGCAGATGGGATTTGTAAGATCACACACTGAACTTGCCTACTGAAAAGGCTGCCCTGCGCTTGCTAAAGTTTTGACCACTCCTCATGTAGAGCTCTAAAATCAGAGTCCTTTAAACTGCAACTACTTGTGAAATGTGTCTGAATTTTTCATTTTTTCCATGTCACCTGGTTTATGTTATTTTCTTCTTTCCCATTAGATTTTCAACACATCATTATCTGAGCCTCCTCCTCCAGGATATGAAGCTGTTAGAGATGTGGTGCCACCCTACAGTGCGTTTTCAGCCCAAGGAATGCCTGAGGTAACAGTAGAAGAGTGAAAGAAACAAAAGTAGAAGCGGAAAGAGAAATAGAAGTAGGAAGAGAAGTAGAAAAAGAAGCAGAGACAGAATTAGAAATAATAGAAATAGAAAAGAGTAGCATAGCACAGGATAGCAGAGAGCAACACAGAATAGTGTGAAATTATCCTTAGGCTTTACTTCAAAATCTGACGTATCACCAGTTGGAAAGATGACCTAGCTCTGATGCTTTTGGGATTATTGCAATGGAGCAATGTTCAAATTAAACAGTCATACATATGTTTAATTTTTTTCTCTAGTTTGTATCAGAACTGGATTTTATTTTTCCTTTTCCTTAAAAATATGATAATAAATATTTAATATCAGCTGTATAAGCTTCTCCAAGCATTTCTGTAACTATGCATTGTTTTCCATCTCGGTGAACAAATAGACAGTTATAGATACACAGGCAATGAGCCAAACCTGACTTTCAAAATGCTGCTTGCCCAAGACTTACACTGACAGGTATAGCTGCACAGTGTTGAGAATGCTTGAAAAAGGCTTTTGCTAGCTTTTCTGGCAATAAAAGTGTTGCTGTGATCTGAATTTAATGCTAATCCTATCTTCTTGTACTGGTGGTACCAGCTGATGGGCTTGCTTTCATAAAGCTGGCCTGTGTAACAGGAATTTTCTGGCCTATGATCATTAGGGGTTTCAATTAATATTTTGTAAGATTAGAGTTTTTTGTTGTTGTTCTTAATACTTTTCCTGTCTGTACATAGAATAATTTAGGTTGGCAGAGCTCTCTGAGGTCATCTGCTCCAGTTTCTGCTTTAAAGTTTGATCTGACTTGGAAACCTGCTAATGCTTCTATTCACACAACCCAGTATATATCAGTCATGTACTTTCTGAATTTTGTTAATAAGCTGTCCAAGTTCAGAAAACGAAAGATATCCTGTATTCATTTGCCTCAGATACTCAAAGGATGCTGGAGAACCAGGCAGATAATCTGTACCCTAGGATTTAGGAGCAATGAGTGTTTCAAGAATTGCAGTGGGAATTTCAGAACATAATGTAAGATAAAATTCATAGGTTTTGACCTTTTATCATAACATATCCCTGAAGAAAGATATAATAACCTCACTGCTTTATTTAGTTGGTGGAGAGCTACAGTAAGTGATTAGATATGGGAAATGATAAAAAAAAAAGTTTAAAAAGCTTCAACTTCCTTCTTTAGAAAATGATTTTATTTGAATTAAATATATGAACTTTGTTTCTGATTAAAACAATGCCTAAAGACAGATTGTCTTTTCAAAATATGATGCTTATGTTCACTTTATTACACAATAGTTTGACAAAGGTTCAGGTACTTAGCTAGCACTGTTAGGAATAGCATTCTCCAGTGAGCTGTTGTCTGCATCTGTGCTGCAAACAGCACAGGAGGGAGCATGTATATAGCTCAGCAGTGGGAATACTCGGTGGATCCATGACTCTTCTGAGTTTTTCTAGGCCAGTTTCTCTATTTTATGTTAAAAACCATTCTACTAAAAAGTAAAACTAAGCTGTGGCCTCTACTGCATAAAATAAAATTGATCTTTACTGTGGTGTCTGTGTCCAAAATACCTCCAGCTATCCAAGACTGACTCCAGTTTTAAACAGACTGTGAAGAGAAGTAAATGCCTCACTTTGAGCGTTTAAGCAGAAGTCATATGTGAACATTCTCAGTTGTGCACAAAGTCTGGCAGCTTTGGATGGTAGGAGTCTATTAAAAGTCACCTACCTAGTTGCCTTACGATCAAACAATTCATGCTAGAGCCAGTTCTGGAGATCATTGTTCTGAATTTATAATCTTACAAGATTACATCCTCCTTTTGACATGCTCTTTGACAGTATTATTTCAAATTCTGCCTTTTTCCATCAGGGTGAGTTAGTGTACGTGAATTATGGCCGCACCGAGGACTTCTTTAAGTTAGAACGGGTAATGGGAATTAACTGTACAGGAAAGATTGTTATTGCCAGATATGGGAAGATCTTCAGAGGAAATAAGGTAATTCCTGTATATAAAAGTGTTACTTGTGCTGCCCTTCACTTGTTTTCAAGAGACTGAAACATTTACCTAAAGGGTTCTGTAGATTTTAGTGTGACTGAGTTTTCATAGAGCTGTGTTCGAAGATGATTTTTTAGTAGAAGGTAGTAAATATATCTTTCATATGTGTGTAATACATTTCTAGGATAAAAGTAAATAAGTTGGAAAGTGCTTCATATTTTTATATGGCTTTGCATTCTATAAATTGTTCCAAAATATCACTAACATTGTTATACATTGTATACATTGTTATACTCATGAATTCTGAACCAGGCTGTTCTTCCCTATTGGTTCAGCTGTCCTCTAAAATGTCTATATTGTATTTCCTTATAATGGTTTCTATACACCAGGCAGAGACTATAACTATATGGAGGCTATTTTAAATTGTGTATTTGGTTATTCAATGTCCCTGTCATAGAAGTATTTTTAAACTACAGTTTTCTGCAGATTTGCATGACCCGATAGTAAAGGACATAATCCTTTGCATACTTCAGGCATACACTCAAGTTTTTTCCTGAACAGGGATGTAAGAAGACAGTCTATTTTGTATGTATTTGTTTCTTGTACAACAATTAGTTTGACCCTAATTTAAGCAGGACTATAGTTTGTATTTGTCAGTTACCTAAGGATATTAAACACTGAATCTCCTCACTGGAATGCCACTTCTTATTATATGCTGTTGACTAATCTTGTGTGAAGCTTCTAAGTAGACAACTCACTGTTTTACGTACATACCATTTTCACCAGTGAAAAGTGACATATAATTCATATTCTGGGTCAGATAATATTTTCACTAAATTGTTTACCGTGCCTAGAAGTAATATCTGAATAAAAAACACCTAAAAATTGAAGATATTACTATCTATGAATCTTTTCTTAAAATGAAACACGAATACCTCAGAGTTACTATATCTAGAGGGGCAGTTTTCCTGTGGTTTGGAAATTATATGCCCTCGTTGACACAAAGGGATGATATGTTAATTCTTACAGCAGTATTTCTTATGACTGTTTGTATACTGGAGAATTTGATAGCCTGTATAAAATCTGGAGAACTGTACTGTCATTTTTCAACTTCCTAATGGTGTGTAAGAATAAGATAGATGATGAAGGCAAGTACTGTATTTCCTTAAAATAAAAAAAGGAAAAAAAAAGAAAGCTATGGTATTTCTGAATTAAAATACCCAAATTTAAAACTGTTGAAGATTAGTTGTCACTCAGTCACTATCCATCACTGTCATATCTAGTAGCAAACCAGATTGGGATGTCAGAATGACATATATTATACAATAATAAAGTCACACAAGAACTCTTTTAAAACAGCATGCAGGTCAGTCCTTTTCCCATAATAAACTATGCACTCTGGAGTTAGTCTTGTTCATAGCCAAAGACAGTTTCAAGCTCTCCAATAATATTCTTCCTTTATAGTCTGAAGCCTGAGATACGTTCAGGAGATCATTTAGGAAATTAGGTAAATACAAGCCTAACTGAAATATATGGTTGTATAGATGTGATACAGTTTTTCCCATCCATGATGTGTACATTTCAATAGTCAGTTGATTGTATTGGCCTGGATGACAGAATACAAACTCAGATTATGTAGCAATACTGTGAAGGATGTTTTCCATATCACTGATGTTATCTCCTAGCTAAAAGTCAAAGCAACAGCAAACCTCTTACTTTCATATGGAACCTGATATCTGCATATATATTTTTCAGGAAATTTTATGGCATGAGACTTTAGTTAAGCCAAGCACTGTAAAAGACCCTGAGGAAAAATCACTGTAATTTATAATACTTTCTTTTGCCCCTTGAACTCTGTGGTCAAGCTATAAAGCACTGGATAGGGACCAGAGATGTGCTTTGCAGGTGAAGAATGCTGAATTGGCAGGTGCCATTGGAATTATTCTCTACTCTGACCCGGCTGACTACTGTGCCCCAGAAGTAGACCCCTATCCAAATGGCTGGAATCTTCCAGGTGGAGGAGCCCAGCGTGGGAATGTATTAAACCTGAATGGGGCAGGGGATCCTCTGACACCAGGTTATCCTGCAAAAGGTGAGTGACTAGAGAAGGCATGCTCTGAGGGTCTGGTATCAGGAAAGGGCAGGGGATGGGGATGTTCTTTCCCTTGTAGCAAAACACTCTTTTTCTTAGTCTTTGTTGCTAAAAGAGTCAGCTTTGGGTTTCATGTCAGTAGGCCATCCCTGTAAGTGGTGCATGAGAGGAAGTGGGGGCATGTTAGGCGAAACCACAGAGTGCTCACCTGTATTCATCACCTTCATCTTATGCCTCCTTAGCTGCTTGAGCTGTGCCTAAGTTTTTTCATTTATTACCTAAACCAGACTATTTTGAGTGAAATTCGTTAAGAACCATTCATACCAGCACTTGAGACAGCATATCTAAGAGAGGCAGTCACCTCAGGAAAAATGGTCCTTAAATGATGGGCAATGTTGCCTCTAGCCAGCAGAACTTGAGCTGGAAGGGGATACATGTTCACAGGAGCAGCACAGCAGAGCAGACCATGGGGAAGATTCCTCATTCCTCATACTAGAGTCAGTGATCTCATAGACGAATCCCTGTTTTCTTCCCTCAAAAAGGGTCACTGTAAATGCTGTATTAAAGAGGAAACTATTTTTTTCCATATGTAGTTTTGTCCACATTGTAAAAATTAAATTTCTCATTTGTAAATACCACGATTTCTATTTGAGCTGTGTCAGAATAAAACCTAGATTTCATTTTGTTCACAAAAACGGCAAACTAGAATATTTAGTAGTCCAGTGTATATGATTTTATCTGCATCTTGTTATCAACTGGCAAATTTGTTTTATTTTCCAGGAGAATGTTCCAAGCATCAGACTAAGGGGTCCCTCTTTGCTCTTATTCTTTATCTTTAGCTTAGTCTGAACTTCTTTCCCATGAAGAGAAACATTTCTGTGCAAAAGGATTTCAACATAAAAAATTAACACTGTGGGAAAACCTTCATTAGTTTCTCTTTGAAAACATGCAATTAATGTCAGTCCTATATCCAGGAAAGTGAAATGATTATCCCTGACTCCAGTGTTGGGATGGTGCTATGAACTGTACAGATTCCTTCTGAGAGTTGTAAATATGAAAATATTTGTCTTTTGCTTTCAGAATACACCTACCGATTAGACAAAACCAGTGGTGTAGGTCTCCCAAAAATTCCGGTTCATCCTATTGGCTATTACGATGCAGAGTCATTACTGCGGTAAGTGTATGGGAGACATGAACAGTTTTAAGAAGACTGTATTTTGAAAGTTATGGGAGTATTTGAAAAGAGAGGAAAGACTTTTGTACTGTGCTCCTCCTGTAGCTGTTGAAATAATATGTTTTGTTTCTTATTAAGTTCTCTGTAGGAGGTAAATGTGTTATTTATTGCTACATATTAGATATATGGAGAGTGATCTGGAAAGGACCATTTGTAATATATCATGGTCAGTCAAGTATACTGGAGTTATAAAGTGCCTCTCAGTTTGAATAAAGGCAAAAATTTTCGAGGTTGACCTGTCCTGTGAAAAAGATCAGAAATTAAGTAATTCATTTGTCCAGGGAAGTACTTGCCATGAATGTCTGATGGGACAGTATCTGTACTGTCCTCTATTAAATGAAGGTATATGCTTTCTCTCATCAGGTATGTTATGTTGTTTAAATATGATGATGGTGAACTAATATAAGCACACTGAGGAAACTCAGGAGTTTCATAGGGGATTTAATAAACATCTACATGTAAGTTCACTTACTAAATGTGCAAGTGGCATGGAGACAGGCTACCAGCTTGCTGGTGGACAGCATTAAAATTCATAATTATTTCGACAAACCAAGTAAGTTCACTAAAAAAACCCTAAGATGTGATTGAGTTGGAAAGTGTATCATTCCCCTAGAAAATGTAGCAGTAATCATCTATGTCAACTGTAGAGTTGCAAAGCAGGAAATGCCAGGGTTGGCAACAGTATGATGGATAAGTGTTTAGGGCAATAAGTGAATATAGTCTTGAGCGTGTGTTTGTATAGGAGTTTTACATCTAAATCACATGAGCAGTCATTCTGCTCAGTTTGATGCCTCTGTTTGAGTACTGAGTCAGAAAAAAAATATCTATCTTGTTTCTCAATGAAGATTTCTCCTGAAGTATTGAAGCTATTTATTTTTATAGGAGGCAGAATTTTACTGTCTTTGGTGGTTTTGGATACCTGATGTTCATTAACACTGTCCTAATGTTTTTCCTATTTCCTTCCAAACTTCTATGGACTAATATATCTCCGAATGGTCTTTTCCTTAAAACATTCCTGTTATCACTGTTATTAAGATAACTGCTCATAATGAGAAAGGCATAGGTTAAAAAACCTCTTTTATCCACTGCCAACTAGTAGTGGTAGAGCAGATTAATATGTATAAATATGATGTAGCTAGATATTTCTCTTCAATAAGTTGTAAATAATTCTGGAACTTGTTTTTAATAATTATGAATGAAATCTAAATCTTTTAAAAATACATCATTTCACATTTGTCTTGAGATGTCATAACTTCTTGTTATTTCTGCTATCATATTTTTATATAAAAAATTTACTGAGGACTTGAAGACATGCTGTAGTGTTCTGTGGAATAAAGCTTGACTGAAGTATGTGTTTACAGTAAAAGACATGCTTTCATTTACAATAAATATATTTTGCTTCCTAAGAACAGAACATCCATCATACTTTTTAATATTTTCTTTGTTTCTCACAAGTTCATGTCAAAAATATAAGTCCTTTAGGTGAATAAGTCTTGGTGATTGTGATCCACTGAATTACTGCATTTCCAGTTGTGTTAACAGGGAAAACGTTGCCTTTTACGATGGAACAAGATCACATTTCTTTGATGTTAGCCATCTTTGACACACATCAACTCTGTCTATGCTACCTGATTAAGCAGTGTCCAGGGGTAGGCACTGGAAGACAACTGTCTGTGCCGTTAAATTGTTAGAATGGCCCAAGTTACTGTCTGCTAATTCAAATGCAAATGCAGTTCAAGGTACTAGAATGTTCCAGGGACCAAAGACGCAGTTTGTATGCACTGTGGTTTTTGTGTGAATGGGACATAACAAAGCGTGATTTCTGTTTCTTCATTTGTGTTTGGTGGTGTTGTAAGATTTCTGTAACTAATTATGATTATCTTTTTTTCATAATAGTAATATGGGAGGACATGCACCACCTGATAGTAGCTGGAAAGGAAATTTGAATGTATCTTACAATGTTGGTCCTGGTTTCACAACAAGTTATTCTACAAGGTCAGTTTTGTTTCCTAAGGAAAATATGCTTGGGATCAGAGAAAAGACAGGTAGAGCAATAGAATTTAACTAAAGATGGAGTATTGGGTTTATTTGCATCATTCCCTTGATTTTGACCATTTCTTTGGCTGAAATACTGTCAGTAGCAAAGCTTCAGAACATTTACATCTTGACTGGATGGATATGACCTACTTGCTTTGGTTTCCAGCTAGTCTTGAACCAGTTTCCTTTGAAAAGCATCTAGCCTTTGACAAACTATTTGTTAAGACTGATTTTTTTTTTGAGAACTTTTGTTGTCTTTTTTAAATTCACATGAGTCTAGCTTCTGCTCTTACCTATTGACTTATATAAAACAGTATTAACCTACAAGTTAGGTTTTCCAGAAGAAGAGCTTAAATTGCAACGTCATTTTTATTGCTTCAGATTGTTTTTAAACTGAATTAGTACTTACAGTTTAGGACTAAAGTCCAGGTGTTTCCATACTGTCTAAGTACAGTGTACTGACTTGTTATAAAGTGTTTGACTCCATACGAACTTCATATGACTATTGTTCATACTGAACTTCATATGAACCCTTTAGGCTGAGTTGTTGCACCTCCAGCTGTGTTACAGGTAAACAGCTCTTGATGTTGTAGATTAAGTCTCTTGATGCATCTCTGGTTGTCTGATTTTCTGCTGCATGAGGTGCCACAGCAGTATTGACTGTGCTGAAGTGCGGTGGTTTTGACTGGGGTAGAGTTAATTTTCTTCACAGTGGTTGGTATGAGGCTGTGTTTTGAATTTGTCATGAACACAGGGTTGATAATAGAGATGTTTTTGTCATTACTGAGTAGTGCTTGCACAGAACCAAGGCCTTTTCTGCTTTCTGTACTGCCACACCGGTGAGGAGACTGGAGGTGCAGGGGAAATTGAGAGGAGACACGGCTGGGACAGGTGACCCCAACTGACCAAAGGGATATTCCACACCGTATGACATCATGCTCAGTATATAAAGTGGGGGGAAGAAGGAGGAAGGGGGAGGGACATTTGAAGTGATGGCATTTGTCTTCCCAAGTAACTGCTACACATGATGGGGCCCTGCTGTCCTGGAGATGGCTGAACACCTGCCTGTCTATGGGAAGCAGTGAATTGATTTCTTGTTTTGCTTTGCTTGTGTGCATGGCTTTTGCTTTCCCTATTAAACTTTTATCTCAACCTCCGAGTTTTCTGGCTTTTACCCTTCCAGTTCTCTCCCTGATCCTGCTGCTGGCAATGAGCAGCTATGTGGGTCTTGGTTGCTGGCTGGGATTAAACCATGACCTGGAGTCAGTCAGTTCTGATTTGCACCAACCTCTAGAATATTAGAACTATTTACCTTTTTAACATTAGATGGTTTTCATTTTTCTTTCACTCTTCTAAATTTAAAAATTAGGTGCTAGCAAAAAATCTTTGAATTTGGAGTTCTGATCCTGTTTGTCTGTATAAATCTGATTGACATCAGAAACATTACATAGCTATCAGGGGCTGAATGCTCTTCTCATTTGCACAGGTATAAATCCAGAAAAAAAACTCCACTGAAATATTTTCAGACCTACCTTAGTTTAATAGAGGTTAAAGCTGGTCAAAATGCTTTCCTTATCATTCATATTTATACTTTTGAAAGGTGTCAAGATGGTTTATTGTCTAATCTGGTGGATTTTCTCTTTGTACTTTCTTTCCAATACACTAGAAAGGTGAAAATGCACATTCATAACAACAACGAAGTAAGAAGGATTTACAATGTGATTGGTACTATCAGAGGCACAGTGGAACCAGGTAAAATGATTTGTCTTCAGCATAATGTGAGTGAGAAGTGACCTCTACATACACTTCACAGTTACAAGGGGGATGTGAAGAATATAGTTTTCTCTGAAATATTGCACTACATGGTTATTGGTGTTGAAATGTTTATTGCACCAGCTTTCATATGGTTCAGGGTATGTCAGCACTTTCACTGTGAATGCTGATTTTCAAGGGAGAGTCCAATATGGAAAATATTTGTCTTCAGGCAAATAACTTTGCAATTGGAAGAATATTCTTAAGTGTATATTCTTCCCTACTCAACACAGGAACGGATTTTGCATTCCATCTGAAGACACCCTATCCACCACTATTGACTTTTTGTCTGTCCTATAGTCTCTTGTAACCAGTGTGATTTTATACTCAAAAAACCCCCCAGATAGATAGATATCCCTAGGATGATGATAACAGCATTTATCTTGTAACTGCAGCACTTACCTTTTGCCTACCGTTAACCATATTATAGTAGCACAGAGATCTATTCTGGCTTTGATCTTAGTAATCACATCTCTGTCATGATTTGAACAACTCCTTTTATGATTGATTATATATATTCAGAGAAATACTGCATTCAGCACACCCTAATGTTGTGAATTTGTGTGCTGTACAGATATAATTAGTGGATCGGCTTCAGCATGAAACATGCTACTGTAAAATGCGGAAAGATGCTTCTATCTTTAGAGAAAAGCTGCAGTATTTCTAATAATAGAAGTAATGCTATGGAATTTAAGAGGTTTTAGTCTTGTGGGATTCAGTTATTCTGCTTGACAAATTCTCTAGCACTGACTGAAAAATGCAGAAAAATGTCTTTGGAGATTTAAAATGTGTTTTGCCTTTCTGTCATGTATACTACAAACTATTAATCTCTGTTGCCTGATACATATATGGAAAAGAATTACTTCAAATTAACAGCTCTATGGCAGGAAAAACGTTTTCTTAAGTAAACCTCCCAAATAATTTCTCCAGACAGATATGTCATCCTGGGAGGTCACCGCGACTCATGGGTATTTGGTGGCATTGATCCTCAGAGTGGGGCAGCTGTGGTTCATGAGATTGTGAGGAGCTTTGGAAAACTGAAAAAGGAAGGTAATAAAGCTCATCAAAGTAACTGCTCTCAGCAGTGCCTATTGATTTCACTGAGATTTAAACATATGCTTAAAATTAAACACGTCTATCTCACTGATGTCTAGAATAAACCATGCTGCTCTGCAGATGTTATCTAATTCCAGTTACAACTTTGTTATATGAGAGGTACTTCTGCTCAAGAGAAAGTACACCTAGAGGGAAACAAAACACAAAATGGGGAATGCTGAAATAAGCATGATGTTCAGGTACAATTGATTACTGTGTATTTGGGGATGGTCAGACTGGATGTCTCAATGGTCTTATAAAATTGATACAGTCGTGGACTGATAAAGGCTTCATGAAGGCAACACTGAGAGCTTTCTCAGCACTTAACTGTGGCTTGCAGACAGACTCAAGAATAAATAAAGAATGTCTGTGTAATACAGAGAATGAGCTGTGCACATGTAGTAGGAGGTATTGGTTAAAAATACCTCATGCCCAGTTGCGTTAGAGTAGGAACAAACGTCAACTGCACCAAATTTCTGCTCCTGTCAGAGCAAATGCTAACTCCTTATCTGACATCCCATGGAAAGAATGGGATGCATTTGACAATGCAAATACTGTGCTAGAGAAGCATTCTTTGCCTACACATTACACTTAAAACTTATTGACATTTAGTTTTCGTTCCATTTCTCCTGGTTATTGGATATCAGGGGAAGCTGTCTTTGGAATGCAAACTGGAAAAAAAATTAAAAATTAAAAAAGAAAGGAAATAAAAGATGAAAAGTTTCCAGTAGCTTCAAAGAAAACTTTGGGCTGAGATACAGAGGCACGGCAACAGAGCCTGTTCTGTTTGTCCTGAGTTTAAATCAGATGCAGAACTTCAAGTGAAAGATCTTTCTTTTGAAGGTGATCTTTCAAAGTTACAGGGAATTACCTAGGTTTTAAAATCTGGCATTTGGAAGACAAGTCAAAGAAATTCAGTAATAGATATGAAAACATGCCACTTTTCTGTCAAAGTAGACACTGGTATACAATGTATACTAAACTGAACAGAGCAAAAAGAGTAGAAAATCTTTCTTTCAAGAATTTGTGCACAGCACATTATTTTTCCTTGGTCAGAGTTTTAAATTTTAGAAAATTTTCTTGAAATTAAACTGAGAGACAAAAAGGAATACATTATTTGGCACAATATTGAAGTAGAGGTGAGATTGCACCTTAAGTTACCATGCAAAAAACAGCCTTTGTTTTAATAATATAGTTTTCATGATCTTTCATTGTGCAGGATGGAGACCAAGGAGAACAGTGATATTTGCAAGCTGGGATGCAGAGGAATTTGGCTTGTTAGGATCAACAGAGTGGGCTGAGGTAAACCAGTAGTGTTCAAAAAGAAATGTGCATGATGTCTGGTCTTTGAGAAATCTGTACTAGAAAGCAGCACTTCTTTCCTCCCTCCCCCTCTTTTCCTTGCACACACATTCTCTCTCTCTTTCTTTAGTTTCCTTTTGAATGTATAGCTCCATGCAGTATATGATGTCTTTCTATGAAACAGCTGTTTGTTTTGTGAGTGGGAAAAGAGTTCTGGGGGAAAAAAGTTTGTCAGCATTTTCTTCCTTTTTTCTTTCTCATAGGAAAATGCCAAAGTATTGCAAGCACGAGGAGTGGCTTATATCAATGCAGATTCTTCAATTGAAGGTATGTGGTTTAGACTTGTGTTTTACAGAAATAGTGATGGTGTGACTGGGAGGGATTTTGCCTCGAGATTGATTAGACCTTCAATGTGATCATTTTGTTGCATTAATTCAGAAGTGGATATGCGGAGAAACTGTCACCTGGGATCATAAAGTATCCTTCAGATATTCCTGTTTTTTCCCTTACAGTAGCTACACTATTTGGGAAGTCATAGGGAGGGACAGGAAGTGTTGTGGCCCTGAGTTCTATGGCAACTCTTCAGAGTCAGCTTCTCCTCTTATAACATGCATAATAATTACAGGGACATAAGAAAAGCTCTGAAGAATTTCTTCAGAAGCTGGGTTGAAATTCATCATAACTAATACAAATGCACTGACAAGATCACAGGAAGACTCTTCTCCCAGGCAACCAGCAGTAGGACAAGAGGGCATGGTCTTAAGCTGGGCCAGGGGAGGTTTAAGTTGAATATTAGGAAAAAAATTTTTACAGAGAGAGTAATCAGACATTGGAATGGGCTGCCCAGGGAGGTGGCAGATTCACTATCCCTGGAGGTTTTTAAGATGAGACTGGATGTGGCACTTAGTGCCATGATCTAGTAACCACGGTGGTGTTGGATCAAGGGTCGGACTTGATCTCGGAGGTCTTTTCCACCCTGGTTGATTCTATGATTCTCAGCTTGCTCCTCATAAAGAGTGTAGCTCTCCAGTCCCTTACTATTAACAAATAATGGCATGAGGTTTCAGCTGAGTGGAAGTTCCTTCTTCAAATAAATAATTTTTCCTGTTTTTCAGGAAACTACACACTGCGAGTGGATTGCACACCACTGATGTACAGTCTGGTGTACAGTCTGACTAAAGAGGTAATATCACTTGAAATTTTTAGCCAATATGTTCAGTGCTCACTCAGTTGATGGGGCTCTGTCTATAAAATATGGTGTCAGATGTTTCTTTTCTGGCTGCAGTATCGCTTTTAGGTCAATAGCTAAGTAATTGGAGCTTTTTCCCAGAAGGGCCAAGGGGATTTCAAGCTTATATCTTTAAATTATTAGCTATTCAGGATTAAGGGATTTTGCCACTTCTTCTGTGAAAGCATTCGTTCTATGAACAAAAGAATGAAAGAATGCTGTGAACCAGAGGACAGAAATAAGCACGAACCTGGCTGCCTAGATCAGCTGCTAGAGTGCTCAGGGTAATGGGAGACTCTGACTCCCTTTAGGCAGAGGAAGAAATTAGTCCTACTACTGTATTGTTTTTGGTATGACATGCCAAGTTTGGTCAGTGTGCTCAGCTTCAGTGTACCCTGTTAGTTATTCATTGGCACTGACCATGATGCTCTCACACATATTTGTGTGGCATACAAAATTAAGAGGTAGGGACCTTTCTCTTAATAGGTAGAGACCTTTCTCTCTAGGAAATAGCCTCACCATCTTACGTGTAAGATGTTCCTAGCTTTGGGAGTGGGTCTTAGAGGCTGTCATTTTGTTTCTGGGGGTTTTTCCTGTTCAACTACATTAAACAATGAACATTTAATTGGTCTTTTTGTGTGTTTAAGTGCATATATAATATACATTCATCTACTATATATATTCTATAAATCTATCTGTCTTCGTCTGCTGTATATATTTAGTCATCTGGCTTTTCTGGGGTTGATAACTTGAAACTGGCATTAGACTGGTACAAAAGTAAAGAAAAGGTAGTAAATCATTATAATAATTTTCTGGCAATTAAGGTACAACAACTAAAATGTAACTGTTTAAATCAAGTGCCCAGATAAAGGTATTTCTGTCATAAACTGCAGAAGAGCTGATCACCTGTAGTTCCCATAGTAACCTGTGCTAAACGCAAGTCTTCAGAAAATCAGGTCACTGGGGTCTCAGTTTGGACAGCAAGAGCTATCATTAAAATGTTGACCTAAATACCAGTGAAAATGGTTTCATTGCGTAACCCTTCCTCAAGCTGGGAAGCAACAATAGAGGCTGATGAATGCATATAACCACAGCTTTTTGGTAGCTGATGTCTGAAGAGAATGCTGATCAGGAAGCATGTCCTATGTGATCCCATTCAAAGTTAATCTGGTAAAAAGTCTTATAATTTTTATACAGACAATTAGCTTAATGGACAAACCCCCCAAATATATTAGTTTTAATTTGGTTCCTATTCTTAGGTAGTTATATATATATTAATAGTAGAAAAGATATTAATAATCTTTAATAGATTCAAGATAATAAAACCAAAGCATTCCACAGATATAAAGGAAAGGTGATGCTCAGTTACCTTCAAAGTAGTCAGAGTGATAGGAATGAGCTTTAGGATAATTGTGATTTATATACCTCTTTAGCAGCTATGATGACATAAACACCAGGTACTGTGCACTTTGCCCTTCTAAGGTTGCTTCTGCATTCATAAACGTAATTTTTGTGAACTAAAACGAGGTAGAAACAGTTTTGAATTAACGTAAGACAAAATTGAAATTTCTTTCCCAAGTAAAGCCAGAAGTTTTGTTTTGTGAGGGATTGTTTTGTTGAATATTTAAATTAAATAGCTGAAAATCTCATAAAAAACCATCAGAATGTAAATATTGACCTGAAATGTTTTCCTTTCCTTGTGTTTTCTTTCATCTAAAATTACTTATGTTTTAGCAAATAAAGTATTCCTCTGGAAAATGCTATGCATCTGATGTGTTAAAATGGAAATGAAGAAAGGTTGAGGGACTTAAGACTGTGACTTACTCATTGCCCTAAGTCTTTTATGTGAGGACGAGTTGTTGATTTGTTGCTTGGTAACATTTAAAATTGTACCCTTTGTCTTTTTCTAGATACCGAGTCCTGATGAGGGTTTTGAAGGAAAATCTCTTTATGAGAGCTGGTATAAAAAAAATCCATCGAGAGAATATAAAGAGGTCCCCAGGTCAGTGACAAAAGAACATAAATTATATATCAAACATTATTATAACTTGTAGAATGTAGGTTTTAAAGAAATACCCACTTGAAAAGCTGAGTGCTTAAAGGACATGATGTGTTTCTCAGCTGGTATTAATTTCAGAGTTTTATTGATTGCAGCTGGTACGCTATTGTACAATAGTGTTGCAAACCTGCCTTTGTCGATGAACAGAAGGCTTTATATATGAAAAGTGTTCATGTAGTTTATAGAGATTTAGACAAATAAGAGCAGTATGCACAAGCCAGTGGCAGGCACACAAAATGCTAACTCAGCAGCTTTCCCTTGCATTTGCTTCCAGTCTCCTGGAAAGCCTCTGAATTTGGGGGGCTGGGGGGGCACGTCAGGCACGATTTTACAACACCGTCCTTCAGATTTACCAGGGGGTGTCTATAGAGTCTCAATGACTGATTTTATTCTATGAAGCCATACTGATACTTGTGATTTCTCTCAGTTGAGAACTTGGGATAGTGGAAGTTCAGCAGGAGGAAGGTCATTGGTTCTTGTCAGTGATAAAAGACAGTGAGTAAAATTCTCCTCCTGGATATCTCTGACCCTGAGAATGATTACTTTGCTATTCCAAGAGTGCAACTGATGTGGTGCATGTAATGCAGGGGTCAGAGGCAATTCATGTGTAGTGACAAAAGGAGCATACAAGGAAAAGACTGTGTAGTGTATAGTGATCAACTGCTGAATAAATAATTGACACGGTACTTGGAAGCAAACAAAAATTATACTTTAAGTATTGTCACTCAAGGCATTTTCCTCTTTCTTGTTAAAAGAATAAATAAACTGGGTTCTGGCAATGACTTTGAAGTCTTTTTTCAACGTCTTGGCATCGCTTCAGGCAGAGCACGTTACAGTAAAAATTGGGTAAGTCTGTGTCTTTGTAATTTGGTCTCCCCAGTAACTGCCTCAATAGCATCACTTGTAGTGGAGCCATTTAGACTGCCAGCTTTTTGGGATATTTCAGTTTAGTGTGTCAGAATGGTATCTAATTACTAGAACTCTATGTGCTACCTCAATACAAATATGTAATAAATAAGAATGGTCAACTTGGTATCAGTCAGACAAACTTGACTTTAAGAACTTAACTTTACTGTGCCTTGAATCCCACAGCAAATGTTTACAAGCCACACTGAAGTATCCATAGCTGAATAATGGTTTTGTTTGTTTTGGTATTTTTGTTTCAGAACATAGAAAAATATAGCAGCTATCCGGTTTACCACAGTGTCTATGAAACCTATGAAATTGTGGAGCAGTTCTATGATCCCACTTTCAAGAATCATCTGACAGTAGCTCAGGTACGGGGAGGGCTGGTGTTTGAATTGGCCAACTCTGTTGTGCTTCCTTTTGACTGTAGAGATTATGCATCAGCTGTGAGCAACTACGCTCACATCATCTATAATTTGTCAAGGAATCATGAAGATGAACTGGCAGCATACAACGTATCCTTTGGTACGTACAGTCTTTCATCATGCTCCTCCTCCATTAATGCTATCAGTGCCTTATAGTAATGTATGTCTTAGTCATGGCGTGGTATTTACTTTGTGCTGTATGAACAGTAAATAAAACAAGAGCCACACCCTCCAAGAATTTGAAATGTGAATATTTTGTCACTAGTATGCCTATGTAGAGAATATATCACTGCCCAATAGAGCTAACAGTTATGGTTGCATGTGCTTTGACCTGTGTATGATTCACCAATATTGACAACAATGTATTGTTGTCTTGGTTCCTTAAAAATAATCATGCTGCTTTGCAGCTTATAGTGCTGGATAATTCTCTGCCTCAGAAGCCTCTGTTTTATTGACAACATTATATTGTATTCAGTTTAGGATTTAGCTGCTAATGACCAATATCAGCTATGTGCATGCACATGCACACACACCCACACGTATACTCTGTGGAGGAACATAACAGTAAAACACAGGTTGCTGGGGTTTATAAAATCTCAGACTTATGAACAGTTTGGTTCTGGCAGTCCACAATCCAGTTTTTGATATTTCTTTATATTCTTCAAGTAGCAAATAATAAACAATAGTCACAAAAGTGCTAATTTCTACTGTCTCTAAGGCAGGTTTTGACACAGAATTACATATTTTTTTATGTAGGAATATGGGGTCATCTGAGTTTCCTTCACTGACACTTAATAGATCATGATTACAGTGAAAGATAAAGGTTTAATTTGTAGAATTTTATTTGTTAAATGATATCTTCAGAATATGAAGGTAATTACTTCCTTCCTGCTCCCTCCAGATGCTCTCTTTTCAGCTGTGAAGAACTTTACAGAAGTTGCTGCTAGCTTTCATGAGAGACTGCAACAAATAGATATCAATAAGTAAGTGTAACTCCTTTTTTTTCCAGTCAAATACTACATGTAGTCCTCTGACCTCAGAGGGCAAAGTCACTTTTTTCCACTTAATGGAAAAAAGATAAAAAAGCAGCTGTAGTTGGGGCAAGCTTTTTGATGAGCTTTCAAGAAGTTCTATGTACCACCTATGCCAAAAGGCTTAATTTGCATTTGACTTAATTTGTAATTTATTCCTTGTAGGCCATGCCCAGAATAACAAACCAAGCTTCGTTTTGTATATACATATGTGTATGTTACATTTCTTGGGAAGAATCTAATTTAGCCATATGCTTACCCTTATGGAACACTAACTGAGAATAAAAGCCATCTTTTTAATGGCAGCACCTTTCAAGAAAAATGAGTTAACAATGATTTCTTATGTAAAAGATGACATTTATGACATATGACATGTATGTGACATTTTCAAAACGGTTTTATTGGTGGATGGCCTAAATCTAAGTTTTAATTCGACTAACCAGTTTCAGTTTCTGCACCACTGTAAACTTGAAAAAATTTTATTGATGATAGTAGAGTTACTCCAGGCTTACGGTGGTATAAATTTTACCATTTTTTATTGATGAATGCCTTCAAAGCTCTACAATAAGTTCAATGTAAACTGCTGAACCCACATATTTTCAGTATAATCTTCTTCATGATTCTTTTATTTGTTAAGCATCAGTAGTATGCTCAGAGCTATTCAAAGTACACACACACAGATGGTCTCTGCTCTAGGGAATTTAAAATCTACCATCAAAAAAAGACAATTCTTGGATGACTCAAGAGTTGGTTCTAACATCACAAGGTTACTTTTTTTCAGATGTTGTGATTTTACAACAAATGTGATTTTTTTGAAGTAATTTGTGGCTGGCTGGCTTTGTGGGAAATAGGGTCTTTAGAAAACTTTTGTACAAAAGAAGAGAATGGTCTGCTCAAGTATCCTCATGGAAAGGAGGTTAGCTGACATGGGATTTTTTGTGCTACTCTTTAAGTTCAATATCGTGGATCTGTTACCTAAAATCGAAGACATAATTCTCTGGACAGTGTTAGTGTAGAAACACTGTTAGTATAGAACACTGCCCTTCATAAATCCAGAGATGTGAATGCTGGGGCACAGGATTAAGAGCAGGTCAAACAGTCTGTAGCTAACATATTCCTTTTTTCTTTTTAGCCTACTTGCTGTCAGATCACTAAATGATCAGCTCATGTTTCTGGAAAGGGCTTTTATCGATCCTCTTGGATTACCTGGAAGGCCGTTTTATAGGTGAGAAATGGTTATTTTTCACTTTCCTCCTGGAATACCCTATAAGAATTCTGTTAAGATTCACAGGTCTCTAAATAGAGTTATAATGATTTTATTCAATACAGTAAAAGTAGATTAAACACAACAAATAAGGTTAAAAAGGGAAAACAATACTGGGGAAAACTTCAGTGAGATACATTATACAGAATGAGGAAGAGTCTTCTTGGAAACCTGTTCAGATCATTTCTATTGATTTCACTGGCTTCTAAACAGATCTAAAGTTAAGCCCTGGACTCATTTCAAGTAATTTTAGTGGTAAAGAGTCTATAGGAAGTTGTTATTATTTGAAAGTGAAATACTGTATAATTCAAGTGCTACAATTTGATCAATTATAAGAGAACAGTCATGCTAGTAAATGCAGTGTGGAGGACAGCACTACAACAGCAGTGAAGAGAATTCAGTGGTCCTCTCATCCAGTTCAAGAAGTAAATCTTATCTGAGAGGCAGTCAAATCAAGTCTAGATTTTTGATCCTTTTACCAGTCTGCATAATTCAGAACAGTAATCTTTCCACTAAAAAGTTACACTAAAAACTAATTGCAGAAGGAGAAATTAAGATCTACAATCCTCGTACCTCTCATAGCTTATGATTAAAAATATGTTGAGAACAGTCTCTTGTTAAAGCATTGGCTTTCCTATCTCAAAGCATACCTGTATCTGTTGGAGACTGTGTATATCTTTGAGAAAATAAGATAGTTTTTTTTAATGTTTTCATTTCGTCTAAAATGAGGGAAAGGAAAGTAATTGACTCAATTTTTACTCAAGTAGCTATAAAATTCTGGAATTCACATGGCATAATGTAGCTTATGTTAGTTTCTTGCTTCATAGACTATAGCTACTATTGCTGCAATAATCTTATTTATTTACATCCTAAGTGTCAAGAGTTTAACAGATGGTATAGAAACAGACTAGTTTTATCCAGAAAATTGAATGTTTTATTTTCCTAATGCAGAATATTGCTATTTTTCACCATCATCTTCCCTACAGACATGTTATCTTTGCTCCAAGCAGCCATAACAAGTATGCAGGAGAATCTTTCCCAGGAATCTATGATGCCATGTTTGATATCGAAAGCAAAGCTGATCAACATGAAGCCTGGGAAGAAGTGAAGAGGCAAATTTCCATTGCAGCCTTCACTGTACAGGCAGCAGCAGAAACACTGAAAGAAGTAGCTTAAATATCAACAACATAATCATCAGTGAAGACAAAATACAGATTTTGCAAGAAGTTTTAAAAATGGATCATTGAAAAACACTAGGAGGATTATTAGAAAGAACACAAAATAAAAAAAATCTTGTTCTTTGCAAATAATATAGTCAAGTGGAATGCATTTAGCAATGTTAACAAGGTAACGTACTCCATTCCGAGAGCTCAGGATTTAGATATCTTCTGAAGTGAGAGTGAAAAAGTTTCAGGTTTTCTCTCAGCTTTGTATTTTAAGAATTGCTAACCACTGGATTTATTTTCAGAGCTTTGAATTTTGCTGGCTTGATTATTATAGCAGTCTTCATAGTGCATCAGGAAAACAGAATTAATTTCATGTTTCTATCAGTTTATAATTTTGTTGTTGACTTTTTATTATTTACCTTGGGATTGTATCATTCTACTCCAAGACAGTCATTTCAGCCCTCCTTTTACACAAAGACTCATGTATGAAAATGGGAAAACTGTGACATACCGTTTGCGGGATGTATAATGATCATAACAAGTTTTGGGCAGCCAGCCCAGAATACTCATCCATGACATTCTTCTCTTCACATGCTGAACCTTGAAGCTGTTTGCAAATAAATTTAAGCAAGAAGCTTTCTAGTCACTGGAGTAAAAACAAGGCAGACATATAGTCATCTTACAAAATGTCTTTTGAGAAGACGACCTTCTTTTATCCAAAATCTACCCTTGCTATGCCTTGCCCATATAAAGTTGTTTTTAATATGAAGACAATTAGAAGCAAAAGAAAAATTCATCATGTCCTTAGTTTGAAAGGATACAAAATTATTGCCATTTTGTAAAGTCTCTATTTCTGATTTTGGTGTGCTGCTTACTCTTATGATGGACTGCTTGAAAGATCATAGTGAAACAACTGAGATCAGACAGAGAAGACTCAGAAAATCAGATCCCTTCATCCGACATTCTGCCCTGGAGGATTATTAACTTCTTGCACAGCTAATATTTTGTGTGATTTGATCTGCCATTTTAGCTGAGGTATCTACCACATCTTAAAAGACTGTCCCATGATCTGATGGTTTTCACTATCATGGTAGATTATTTTCTTTTCCATAAGATTTCATTTATTCGTAAATATCTCTACACTTCACATTAAACCTTTTAGGCAAATTGCTATAATTAAGTCATTATTTTCTATAACTGTTTCTCTTTCTGATAAAATAACCCAGTTTACCAAATAATGGGAAATGCTTTTATGCCCACATTTATTGCCCAGTTATTTTCGCATTTTTTATGAAACTGATTGGAATAAACTGTGGAGATGTCTTTCTAAATCTAATGCTGATGGGAAACATTGCAATCTCTCTTTTATCTCTACTGGCTGCTCCACTGCTCCACTTTGATTCTGCCCCTGTACTGCTCTTTTGAGACTCCACCTGGAGTAGTGTCCAGCTCTGGGGTCCCCAGCATAAGAAGGGTGTTGACCTGTTACAACAAGTCCAGAGGAGACCACTAAGTTGATCATAGGGCTGAAACACCTCTCCTGTGCAGACAGGCTGAGAGAGCTGGGGTTGTTCAGCCTGGAGAAGGCTCTGAGGAGCCTCTTAGATGCCTAGAGGGGATACAAGAGGGCTGGAGAGGGACATTTTACAAGGGCATGTAGTGATAGGACAAGGTGGAATGGCCCTAAGGTGAAAGGAGGGTAGGTCTAGTTTAGATATGAGTAAGAAATTATTTTCTGTGATGGTGGTGAGGCACTGGCACAAGTTCCCTAGCGAAGTTGTGGATGCCTCATCCCTGGAAGTGTTCAAGGCTGGGTTGGATGGAGCTTTAAGCAACCTGCTCTAGTGGAACGTTTCCTGCCCATGGCAGGGTGTTTGGAACTAGATGATCTTTAAGGTCCTCTCTAGCCTAAGCCATTCTATGATTCTATGACTCTGTTGCCCTGCACACAAAAATTCAAGGCTAACTAGTCCAGAGGGAGGAAGCACCTATAAGGCTGGTTGTAACAGGGTGATTTACATGAGGTTTTGATAAGGTGGAATTCATACTTTTCCAAAGTGTGGATCTCCTTTGTGACCCGTCTTTGTTCAATGCAAATCATGGCCTGTAGCTGCTGAATTTTTAAAGCAAATGGAACTTGACTTAGTTTTTTAAGAGAAGAATGTATTTGGATGGATTCAACCCAGCTCTTCTCCCAAGCCCTAGTACAGTCTCCTGTCAAAGAGATTTGAGGTCAGAGACTCTGTGCTTCATGTTATCATTTGAGGTGTTTCCATTCTCACTTGTCAGCATGAAGTTTTTCTGATTTCCATTCTGAGAAGACCAGTACTTGATGCTGACTAATGGGTCTAAATGCATCTAGCATTTTATTTAAATAAAGATGCTTTTTAGTCTTCAATTACTTCTATGGAAATTCTGATAAAAACATTCTACTCCCTAAATAATTTCTTGCTATCAGTCTTCTATGGAGTCTAGATATAGGCACTGGAGCTCCATTCCTCAAAGGCTATTCAAGGCAAAAATGGCTGGTGTCATAACTGGACAGCAAATGCCAAAGCCTATGTACCTAATTACTGAAGCTACCTGATTTTTAGTCAGTTATGCAAGCCATATGTCAAAATATATGCATGGATGTGTATGCAGCTGTCCTTTTCCTACATATGTCACTAGGATTATGACTTCTAAGCAGAAAGCATAAAATGAAAGAGTAGTTGCACATGCACTGAGAAACGTAATTTCACATGACTCAGTTACTAGGATAATACAAAGAAGTTAGGATCATATTTCACATTTATGAACAAAATCAGACCAACTGACATTTATCGACAAATAGAGACATCTAGTTCCTGCCAGACAAGTGGAGAACAATGGTTAAATAAATAATATGCATTCAAAGCAGACAAGTGGAGAATAATGGTTAAATAATAAGTAATATGCATTAAAAGCAGTGTTAATAAGTTCTTGCAAACTTTCTAGCTGCACTGAGAAATATGTACAGTCCATTGACTCTTAGAGCTCACAAAAACCGTCTAAACTAGCCACATGAGCATGGAAGTGTATGCTTTGAAGGAGTCTAGTAAGGACAGGCCAGATTTCCTGTAGAAGAAAGAGTCAAAGTTTGCAATCTGGACTTTGCTGCCAGCAATGTAAATTTTATTTTAGCTGGAATCTGATAATGGACTCATGAAATTCAAGATAACAAAGACTCTGACTCAAAGCATCAACATCTACTACCCTTTTAAACTGATAGAAAGACTACAGAGGCCGTGAGAGAGTTCAGGGGTCTGTGCACTGGCAGAGTCAGAAGGAAACTACTGACTTGAAATAGCAGTTGAGCATTCCCCTGTTGCCATTTTTCCTGCCATGGCTGCCTTTCCCACAAACCCGGGCCCTTTGAATTCTCAAGCCACAAGTTCAACCTTTAGTCAAACAATAGGTCAGGCAGCACAATCAAGTAGCACGTCTTTCTTGCTGCAAATGTTAAGCTTTAGAGCGCAGTTGCTGAGCAGCTACAACCTACAATTTACAAGCCCTGGCATTTGTCCTGTGTGTTATGTGTTTTTATGCACTATTACTGGTTTTACTAATTGGCTGCATAGCATAATTATGTATTCAACACACACATGCATGGTATTTTTGCATCTGGCATGTGTATCCTTGCCATTCTTTGAGCTTTTCTATTTTACTAGGGATTTATATATTTTGACTAAGTAGAACACGTGTAGCTACCTGCAAGTTCTGATAGCTTCAGCTGAACATCAGTCTTGTTTTCACTATCAATGTGAGCAATTCTCACTGCTCCTGAACTCAATATGAGGAATATACAGTAACTCATAGTTTTCACGTTAATTTTAAAAGTTATATCAGTTTAAATAAGTACTGTGCATTCAGGAGTTTGTGTTTTGAATTGTTTTTTTGTCACCTGCTCTAAGAAAAGGAGTCCTTTTTCTCAGTAATCTTTTGACAGTTTGTTTTACATAATTTCTGTGACTACTTAGGATTGGTTTTATCTCCTATCAGCTTCAAGTCTTTGATTAAGCTTAGACTGAAGTGAGTGTTTTGATAATTGAATAAAATACCCAGCTATTATCAGAGACATGCTCTTAAGCAGTATCTCGGACTGGTTTTATCTTAGTTCTAGCAGGAAAAGGCCCATGTGAAAGAACAGGGTGGCCAATGGATGTAGTTTTGATTTGTCCAGGAAATCACTCAAAGGAGGATGAGCATTTTGGGCTACTGACTATCTAACATCGCTGAGGTCTCTCCTTGGCTACTAAATGAGATGATCAGTAGCAGCTAAGCGTGAGATGAGTTTTGGTTTGGAGCAGCTTCTTCCACCTTCTCACATGTGACTTTGCATTCCAGGCATGCTTTTCTTCAGATTGCACCATATCAGGCTCATTTTTCTCTAACTCGAGTTACTCTGAGGAGCATTTGTATGACATGATACTAAAACTTTGGCTTTGTGATTTAGTAATGTGTATGTGTGTGTGTGTGTGTGTGTGTGTGTGTGTATGTATGTATGTAAGCAAATCTCATCTCACTTCTGTTTCACCTGGGAGAATGGTAATTATTTAGCCTTTATATGCTGTTTTTCTCCTCTTCCCAGGAAATACGTGGATGAGATAACTCAGGAATACTTTTGCAGTGTATCAGCAAGTAATTTCAGGTGTTTATATATAAAATAGAGGGAGATGACAAAAATTCTTGTGTTGTAATGTCACTGGCCTTCACAACACACCAAGCTGATTTATGGAATAGAATAGAACAGAACAGTTTGGGTTGGAAGGGTCGGAAGGGTCCTC
Organism: Neopelma chrysocephalum; assembly: GCF_003984885.1. Lineage (NCBI taxonomy): Eukaryota > Metazoa > Chordata > Aves > Passeriformes > Pipridae > Neopelma > Neopelma chrysocephalum. The sequence continues at coordinate 16,684,064 of NW_020897702.1, read as the reverse complement.
CAGATATCATCTAGTCTATCTCCCTCCCCACAGTGAGCAGGTACATCTTCAACTGGATCAGGTTGCTCAGAGCTCCGTCCAACATGATCATGAATATTTCTGGGGTGGGGCACCCACCACCTCTGGGGAAACTTGTGCCAGTGCCTCACCACCCTCATTATAAAAAATTTCTTCATTATATCTAGTCTGAATTTACCCTCTTTTAGTTTAAAACCATCACTTCTTGTCCTATTGCAACAATTAGAGCCAGACTTGAGAGGAGTGAGAATGTGTGAGAGGCATAGCCCTGCAGACTCCAAGGTCAGTGAAGAAAGAGGGTTAGGAGGTAATCCACATGCCAGAGCAGAGATTTCCCTGCAGCACATGGTGAAGACCATGATAAGCACCCTGGCTGCACAGAGCAGGATTGAGTTTTCTGAAAACCAGCTCTGCAGTTTCACTTTAGGTGTTGTGAGAAGTCTCATCTGGCCTGTAGCCACTACCCCAGAACAGGACAGGACTGACATAAATGCTGCCCTGTAATGGTTTGTTCTGTCTAGAGGTCTTGGACGTTTCAAGAGCTCCCAAATGGCACTGGCTGTTTTTCTGTCAGGAACTGAACATTTCAGTACAGAATAATTCAAGTGCTTCAAGTTAGGTGCTTATCACACTTTATATACTGTAGGATGTGTAGCCTGATCCCAGAATGGCTCCTGTGTTGCTGTG
>NW_020897702.1:16582302-16683349 GCF_003984885.1 Neopelma chrysocephalum | reverse complement strand
TAGTGGTGTTAACACACATCTCCATCCCAAAGTTACCCGCCTGCAAGATATGGCCACTGGGCATGCATCCTATATTCTTTTAACTGTATCTTTAGAAGCAAAACGAGAGAATTTTACATAAATCAGTAACAAAAGTATTTATGACTATAGTCACTCAAGTTCCACCTAAACATCAAGAAATAGTATAAAAGTAAGTCAAGAATAGGGAAGAAGTTAGGGAAGGGAAGACTCCATTGTAACTTCTGAGATCAGTCGATGGGCAAACCTGTTTTCTCTGCCATAGGGACGCCTATCAGGTAAGAACCACACTCTATGTGCACTGAATACTTTTATTTGGGATTAAGGCTTGTCTTTGTATTGCTTTGAATACATTCTTGCATTCAGGTAATATCACCGGCAGTCTTCAAACCATAACCTGTCACGATTTTGTACTAATAAAGAGTGTAATTCCGTAACCCGTCAGCATGAGTCCTTCACAGGTGCTGGCAGCTGCCAGCAGTGGGTAACACACTTGAATAAGGTGGGAAGACCCACTGAGGGGTCTCCCTTATGCTGTTGGTGTATTTCCCTGAATAAGTCAGTCAAACCGCCCTCCAATCCAGCAGGACTATTCAGTGAAGGGTCCCCATGATGGGACACTGACAGACTAGTTGACCACAAGGGTCTCAGCTTTCCTGGGGCACTGACAGATGAATAAAACACTGAGAGTCAAGAAAAACTCCCCACAGTAAGGGTCAAGGAAATCTCCCCTTTTCACGTGACAGTCACATATGGCAACTCTATGGTATAGAGGAGTTGGGAGTGAAGGTTAAGCTAAAAAAAAATGGAGGCAGTGTGGGAGAAGATGTTGTTTTAATTTTTGTCATTGTTTCTCACTATCCAAGTCTATTTTAATTTGTAGTAAATTAAATTATTTATCCCTAAATGGAATCTGATTTGCTTATAATGGTAATTGACAAGCAATGTCCTTGTCTTTATTTCAACCCATGACCTTTGTCATCTTATTTCCTGCCCCTCTCCTTTGTGGAGGGTATGTGGTTGAAGACAGATTTACACTGTATGTTATATTGTATTTAACTGTAACATAATATACTCCACCTGTGGCCAATCCATGGCATGTAAGAACATGTCACAACTAATAACTAATATTAGTACTGTATTTTAAGTGGTAGAAACCACTTTGTTGCTGCTGTTATTCAACCTCAGCATTGCTAATGCCCTTGTCACTTTAAAAAGATGTAGGCATAGAAATAAATGCATTTCAAACATTCTCACTGTTGCTATTCTTACCTTCTTCCTCTGATGTTATCATGTGAGGTCTAAATTTTATCAATTTCCAAAAGCCCTTGTCGTTTTACTGTCTATTATGTGCCAGTCCTACACCTGCGGTGCTATATAAATGCTAATAATACATCAATATGCTCATTCTTTATGAATTCTGTAGGTGGAATTCCATCTGGTTTGTATATGCCAACTGAGATGCTGGTGTGAAATGTCATTGCTGTTCAGAATTTGTGATGGCTTATGAGCAGTTGGGAAATGACAGGGAAAAAAATCACGAAACTGGACGTGCCTATAATTCGAACAAAGACATCCAGCCTGTGCTTGAGATGGTGGCTATCACTGGTGCAGAATACCCAAGTCCTTATTCTCTGGAAAGCCGTAGTGAAGCAATTAGGATATTAACTAGCCTTTTCAGCTTTTTCTGAATATTTTCAGCTCAACCTAATGTGTTTAAGAGAGTTTTGATACTCAGAGTACTGATATTTCTTTCACAAAATGTATCTACTTTGGACTTTGGGAGTGAGTAGTAGGAACTTGGAGCGTTCCTGGCTCCCAGTAAAGCTTTCCTACCTTCAGCCATATAACTGGTCTCAAATGGGCAGTTTCTCAGTTCCAGAAAGATCAGTCTTGTCTTCCATATAGCCATGCAGGAACTCACCAGCAGGTAGTGATGTGCAGGGTCTGAGTAAGTTTGTGCAAAAATATGATGAGTCTATGAACATATTTTTTGACTATTCCCTAGGCTGAAGTTGTGACCTTTTGCATGAGATACTGATGGATTTGACTGAATTAGACTAAGAAAACTTGATCTTAAGAACCCTGAAGTCTTAAGTGTAAAAAGTTAGAGAATATAGAAAATAATTTTGCAACTTTTCCCAGTTGGAAATTGGATGATGCCTGGAAGTGTCCTCACTGGCTAATCTAAATTGTATTCTTAGCTGCTCTAAGTATTCATCACTTGCCAAGGATTAATGTCACTATGGATTACAAAAGGAAGCAATTCAGTGCTTCATTGGTAAAGAGGAAACAAGTTTTCCCTTATTTTCATCTCTTGGCCACTTCCACTGGAACATATTGTGATCAAGCCTAAACCAAGAACTTTCAAAACCAGGAAGTCCTGATAATTAATAGAAATTAGCCTTTTAAATAGTACTTGTAAAGTGCTTGGTGCACAGCCTAGATACATATCTGTCACAGAAATAGACTGCAGCTGTTTTGTGGGGTAAGACTCAGAAATGGAAGTGTTTTATCGCTCTCAGAAAATTGTATCATCATCATCCTGGGTTAAGGATGATTAGGCAGCATGAGAGCTGAGAAACACAGAAGCCAGGGACAGCCCTGGGGCTGCAGGGGGAAAGAGGAGGAGGGGACAGAGGAGGAGGAAGGCAGCTGCTTGCCTGCCCTCCTCACAGCCTGCCAAGCTGCCGGCCAGTGATGCCCCTATGGCCAGGAGCAGGAGCAAGACCACCCTCTGCACATGGCTCCTCTGCCCTGGGATGCTTGGCTGTTTCTTGCTGGGCTTTCTTACAGGTGAGTACAGAGAACCAGGGGCTCACCCCCCAGCTTTTGCCCCCTGCACATACTTAAGTGCAACCCCTGTTGTGATTAACTCACCATCAGGGAGATTATACTGCTTTTTAGGTACATTATAATGTGCTCATCCCACTGCTTTTCTAAGAAGTTGCTCGCTCTAGCAGTTTTGGTCTTTAGGGAGCGAGGAATAGAATGGCTGCGTGCTTCAGCTCACGGCGAGCCCTGGTGAACTGACAGCTTACGAAACCAGCAGCCAGGCGCTGAAAGAGGAAAGATTAATAGAAGAGTTCGAGACTTCAGTGGTTGTCAGATCTCCATTTTTTTTTTAATTGTATTTCCTGATTTTTTACTGAAGATCTATTTAAATGCTCCGATTCAGTTGCTATTTTAGAAACTAAGGGTAGAATGTAGAGGAGGAGGATTTTAACTGGCAGCCAAGAGTGGAGTTACTGAAGTTTTTCATCGTGCACAATGAACTTTACTAGAACATGAGATTTTTTTATGAAGTCACTTTCAGCATTTGATTTTAAATCTAAAATTGCATGTCATTTTTAAACTTGTATCGTAGCACACACTTAAGGCTGAAGCATGAAAGAAAAATCCATGGGGGCTATTAAATATACAAAACGTTAGTTTGATTTAGGAGATCCCTGAGCTGCAAATTTCTGGTGCTTGTGCTATTCTTATACATTTCCCTGAACATCATATTTTGACCATGCTCCAAAACAGGATACTGGGCAAGATGGACCTTTGGTCTAATCCAGTATCACTGTTATGTTTGGAGTGTTACTACAGTTGCATTTAAGTCTAAGGGGTCACACATATTGTGCATGTGACATCACAGGTGTTTGTCTTTCTTATGAAAGTTTTCCCATTTTTGGATTGTCTACCTATAATAATAAAAGGATTTTGTTTTGTTGTTTGTTTTGTTGTTTTCTGCTTAAGACAAATTAATACAGTTTATATACCTTCTCCTACAACCATTTATGGCTACTGAATAAATATTTAACATTCTAAAACTGACTTGGATCACAGTTAACTTTATTCCTTTAATTAATAAATAGTCTAACCCCAAGTCTGTAACTATTATAATGCTAGCAGGGTGTCTATTGAGTCCTAGGCCTTCACTTTAAATATGCCTACACATGTATTTTAAGATATACAAATAAATTAAATAAGGGAATTTCATCACGAGTATCAGGAGTTCAAACCTCACGCTGCAAACAGTTAATTGAGAATTTAAACTATGGTTAAAATTAATGAGAGATGAGTCTGTCTTAAAAAGGCAAGTAAAGGGGATTTACCAGCAATTTAGGCTGTAGTCTTTTGTCATGTTTTAGGCAATTCAAACAATGAAATACATTTTACTTTTCTGCTCTACTTCTCTGAGCTGGCAGACACTGACAGAGGATACTCTAAGCCCTGTTCATCCATGTGGTTTTAACAGTTCAATACTTCGTGTTGCTCAAAGGCTCATACATGTGAGGACTGGCATTCTTGCTAAGTAGGAAGCTTTTCAAATGTGTTTCAGGATGGTTGACAAAACTGTCTGAAAAAACCCTCAACTCTTCAGTTGTCTACCAAAATGTGAGACAGAAACTTGTGGCTGAAATGAAAGCAGAGAATATCAAGCACTTCCTTCGGTAAGCTGTGTGCATCTTGTTTTTTGAACAATTTTATCAGTCACAAAAAAGTGATAACATAAGCTCCCAGGAAGGGCCAATGAAATCAGAGCTGTTAAAATGCTTTGGAAATATTTAGTTTATCCAGAATGTCTGAGGGAAGGAGAAGGGAGAGGCTCACAACTCTTCTGTTCCTCTTCTCCCAATTTTTGAAGTTTTTGAAGTGCTTGTACTGTCAAGTCTACTTCACCCAAGCTATGTTACTGCCAGTGCTTACCAGTCTTTTTTATAATGATTTTTCATCTTCTTGATTTAATAAAGTGTGTCTGTTTTTTCCTTGCAAGTGACTGAAGCTTTTACATCAGATAACTTTGCTTTCTCTCAGAGCAAGACGATTTTACTCTATTTGGGATATGCTGATTACTATGAATTACATTTGATTGATCATCTGTTCAGTGTCTCCTTAAACTTTCACTTTGAGCAGCTAGTCTAAGTAGAAAATTAATATATTAAAAATTAATGGTACAAATTTGCAAGGCACTGAGTTGCATGTATGCTTACAACTGATAATTCCTTTAGTGTGGCCATATTGGATAATATGCTGTTAGTTGGGTGCTTGGACACCCCATTATCCCCTATCTTCTGTCCATGGTCAGTGTGTGTGTATGGTTGGTTAAGTCTCATATGATGTAATTGTTAGTAAATATACTTTTTTGCATCCTAGTGCATCCATGCAGTTCTTTCAAAGCATCTAAAATGCTAAGGATATAAGAGTATCCTTTTGTTTTGCTGTGCATTCCATTGAAAATTTAAAAAAAAATCATTATTGTGTATATTTATATCTTCTACAGAGGAACAAATATATTCACATGAAAAGTAAATAACTCTGGTTAGTAAAATGTTGGTATTTAGCATGTAGGTCAGCAGCTGCATCATGAACATGAAAGGATTACTGACAAGTTTGATGCTAAACCCAAAAGGTTTAATTTCTAACATCAATTAGCTTTTTAAGTCTATAGGCCTTATCTTATTTTGTATTCATTGCTTTCAGTAGATTGGAGACTTCCTGAAAATTATGTTTGAGTGAGAATCTAGGCAACATAGAGGTTGATGACAGCATGAAATAGCTCTGCAATTATGCTGAAGTCTCTTGGCCACAGGATATTAATGGTATCTCATGTGTCTGCTTGCTTTGATGATGGGCCAAGTGTTTCATACTGGTTGGGTTGGGGTTTTTTGCCTAAATTCAAATAAAAATAAGGAACTGCAGAAAAATTGTATTAATGCACTATCCAAAAATTTTGCCAGAAAGTATTAAAAAAGTGAACTTGGGAATTTTGATCCATATTCTTAGTTTTTCAGACTACTAAATTTGCTTTTATCAAGTGGGGAAAATAAACTGAGTCTCATAAAACATCCACTTTAGTCTTAGCATTGAAGCTCTGAAAAGCTTCATATAGCTCTGAAAAGGATTAAACTGTTTAGAAAAATTGAAACAAAAGCATCATGTGTTGTCCAGTATATTTTCCTTGACACCATATATAGTATTTAGACTACTTATGGAATTAAATGGTACTTAAAATACTTGAGAGAATTAAAGTGCAAGAAGAAAACAGGCAACAAGTTTTGGCAAAGGTTGCTTCCAAATCTTGGTGCATACACATCCAGTTTAAAGAGAGGGAAAGACAACAGCAGAGAGCTGTGGTCTACTTAGAGAATCTAGATGTATTCAAATCTAGGGGCCAGGTGGGATTCATGTGAAAGACCTTGATGTTATATTGCTGTAGGTGAGAAGTTCTGATGATTGAAAGAGGTCCCAGGTGGCTGAAAATGGCTGATGTTATGCCCATCTTTAAGTGAGGACAACCTGGAGAGACCGTGGGCTGGTTAGCTTCAATCCCTGGAAGGTGACTGAACATCCTTCTGGAATTTCCAAACACGTGGGGGACAGAAATATAGTTAGGAACAGTCAGCATTTATTTACTTTTTGTGTATATCATCAGTATGATTGCCTTCTGTAAGGAAGGTTTTGAACATCATCTCCCACAACATTCCCCTTTGGAAGCTGAGGAAGTACATGCCAAAGAACACGCTTTTACATGGGTTGAAAACAGTCTGAAATGACAGGTTGAAGTGATACTAATCATGGTATTTGCTACGACAAGTTAATGGTAATTGATGGTATCTGACATCTGTGGGGCAGCCATTGACAAGTAGTGTGTTGGGAATTGGAAGCTCATGCTGAGTACCTGGCTGACTGATGAGCTTTCATCACAGCTTACTTGTCCAGTGGACCAAACAAATTGCAGACAGATTTCTGTAGGGTAGCCCAGAGGGACTGGATACTATTTCTGACTATTTATCACTGTTATGAATTATATCTGATATGGAGGTAAGTATTATTAAGAAGGATTTAATTATTCAGGCTTTTGATTAAAAAAAAAAAAGCAAATCTGTGCAGATAATTTGATATAATGATTTTCAAGTTAAACTTATTAGGACATCAGGACACATTATGCCAATAGTGTACAAATAGATCATCAGATACCAAAATTATTTGGAAGGCTCCTTTCTGAATGTGTAGTTTTCCTAAATTTATTTATGCTCCTTGCATACTGCTCATATTCTTTTGCTGAATGTCTTCGATACTGATTTTCATTGCTTATGTGTACATGTGGCTAATTCTGTTATGCAAAGAGAAGTTCAACTGACTTAACTTAAGGCCTCAGGAGAGATCCTCTTCTCTGACTACATTTTGTATTTGTCCCGATGCAGACTCTGAAAAACAATCATGTTATATAGCTCTAACCTTAAGACCTTACAGTCCAATGTGGCTTGAGGATTAGCTTTATATGCACTGATCCTAGTTCACTATTGTGTCTCTCTGAATTTCCTGCTTACTAGCAGTTTTCTGTTTTATTCTAGCTCATTTACTAGATTGCCTCATCTCGCAGGAACTGAACAGAATCTTATTCTTGCCAAACAAATTCAAGGCCGGTGGAAAGAATTTGGATTGGATTCAGCTGAACTTGTTCATTATGATGTGCTTCTTTCATACCCAAATGAAAAGCAGCCAAACTACATCTCAGTAATTGATGATCAAGGGAATGAGGTGATCTTTTTAATGACAAAACTGTATTTATGTAAGACTCCTTTAAAAAACAGTTCTTTCTCTCTTTGCCCATCCATTCAGCTCAGCATGAATTACATATTACAATAAAAAGTCCAGTGCAAAGGCTACTCATATTTAGAAATGGTATTCCAGGCTATGCAGTAACATAGCAGAGTGACTGTAATCTCAGTACCTTGTACAGAGGAGAGAGGATGTGTGGAGAGGCTGCAATTAACACCAGTAGACCATAAGGTGTTAGAAGGGTTCAGCTTGAGGATACATCTAGGCCAATATCCTGTTTCCATAAACAGCCTTAAGTGGATGCACGAGGCTGCTTAAAACAAAGAAATGTATTTCAGGCATGCAATTCTTCCAGTGTCTAGCTGTGTTCAGCTCAGGCGTTCTCTGAATGTGCTGTAATTAGTCTCTTAAAGAATCCTCATTAGGCCTCTTTTCCAAGTATTTATCCAGTCAGTGACCCTTGTTAGATTTCTCTTCCAAGTACCTATCCAAACCCTGCACAGTTTTTGCTTCCACAACATGCTAAGGATTTAGAGATACTATTGATTGTATGAAGGGCTACCTAGTTTTCCTTGCTCTGAACCTGATCCCACTGTCTCCCTATGATGTCTTCTAAGTTAAAGTTAGAAATACTAATGAACTAGTCAGTCTATAGACATCTCCCTTTTGAACACCCAGAGAAATAAAGTAGATGTAAAATCCGACAAGGAGCCTGAGTAAGGAGAGGAGATGGGATGGCTAGAGAAAGGTAGGGATGAAGAGACATGGTGGAAACTAAGGAATACTTGCTCAGGATAACATGAGCTTAGAGGTGAAAGAATGAAGAAATTTTTCAAGAAACTCTGTAACAGTATCTCATTTATAATCTCACAAGGTGACAAAAAGTGGACGTGAACCTTAACGCAACATGAGTGTTACAATAGATACTGATAAAAGGCAGCACATTTAACTGGAGCATAACTAGCAAAGAGCTGAAGAAAATAAAAATAATAAAGGTGGGAGTAATCAGAAAAAATACCTGGGATGGCATGGATGAACTAGGTGTCTTTTTACTGTCACAAACTCTTGGCAGTTTTCAGCTACTTCTTTGCTTAGGTTCAGACAGTAACTGATGGGCATCTTCTGACAAGTGATCTGTCTCTTTGCTATTCATATCTGCATTCTGTTATAAAAGTTCAGCTCTGGATCCCTAGCTGTGTTTTTGTTTGAACATATGCATGCTAGTTAGAATTGTAATTTTTGCTAGCGATTTATGGAAACCATCATATAGTTTGCACACTTAGCAATTGCTTAGTGGACAAATTGTGCCTGGAGTGTTTGACCAAAGACTTCTGTTGTTTATTGGTAGGTTTTCAATACATCATTGTTTGAACCACCTGCACAGGGGTATGAAAATGTTACTGATATACTACCACCATATAATGCTTTTTCAGCACAAGGAGTGCCAGAGGTAAGAAAAAAAAATTATGTAAGAGTGCTCTTAGCTGAAGTCATATTTTGTGAATGTCCTTATCCCTAGTTTACTGGGACAGATTGCTCCAACTTCTCAAAATATTTGTTGTAGTAGTTTTAATTAATCATTTGTGTTAATTAGGGAGCACTTAAGCACATGTAGGCCACATATTGTGCAAAGGTTAGAAGTTTTTTATGACTAAAGAAGCAAAGCTTTCTCAAATTGCTAGAACTTTGAATCACATAATAAAAGTTTTTATCTTGATGAAAAATTTTGGATATATCTCAGATTCCTCCACATTATTCAATCATATGGAGAGGACCTGATTAAGGCACAAGTAGAATTAACAATATATAAATCAAGTTGGAAGACACTTTGGATTAAATGAATGCTTTCAAAGGCCACAAAAGTCCCTCACTTAATCTGCTAAACCACTATGGAACAGGTCGGGGACAACATTGCATCGCATAAATTAATGAAATTATGTAATTGTGAGTGTTTGGGTATGCAAGGTATACCGGTATTTGTCATGGCCAGAGAAGTTTGTCAATTTAGCAAAGTATGTTGGTTTATTTTCCAGCCTCAGATTTTAAGGCTGTTGTTAATGGCAGGATAATATACAAAGGTCAGCCATTTAAACCAAAGCTTCCTATAGAATATTGTAGATATCTTTTGCTATTGTTTTTACGGGCACTGGATCTAATTTGCAGAAATGCAAAAAACCCCCAAAACTATATCGTACACAGTGAATGAAACAGTATATTTCTGGTAGTGGGTATTTTGTCTGTTGATTGACCAGTTGCCATGACACTGCTTTTCTTTCCTGTGCAGGCAGATCTGGTCTATGTGAATTATGGTCGTACGGAAGATTTTTTTAAGCTGGAACGTGAAATGGGAATTAACTGTACAGGAAAGATTGTCATTGCCAGATACGGGAAGATCTTCAGAGGAAACAAAGTAAGTGTTGTGTTTTAATTTTTCCTCTGTGGGTCAGACACTGTTCATGACAGAGCTGGAGGGAGTTAGTGAGGGCTCTTAGTTGGAATATATGAGCAGAAGGAAGCCTGCAATGCACCCATTGTGACTGCAGTCTAAAAATAACTTCCAAAACAATAAAACCATGTGAACGTATTAAACTCCTGAGATTGACATGACTGCAAACTGCCTAGGCAGTTCTTGCAAAAGATTAGTTTAGGGAACTGAGTAGTTTGCAAAGCCAAGACTTTTGATACTTTTCATTCGTAGAATTGTAGTATTTTGAAATAGCAATTATTTGACAAGGAGTCTGATGCACAGAGACTGAATAATTATATCTTCTGACTTTAGACAACAACTTTGACAAAATGGGTGACAGTGGGGCAGTAAGGATAGTGGTCAGTTTTACATCTGGTACTTTATTTCATAGCCTTGAGCTATGACTAAATGTATGACACAAATAATGAACAGTGTGTTTCACTGTGGTTTGTCCTTCTGCTGAATCTAGGGTCATTTTCACTCTACTGCACACACAACTTCTAAAACTATGTCTGCGTGGAAGCAAATTGTAACATTCAGATTTATCATTGCATTGACCAAAAAGAAAAAAAAAAGCAGACATTTCTTAAAAGCAAATAATTTCACAGGTTAAAAATGCCGTACTAGCAGGAGCCCAAGGGATCATACTTTATTCAGACCCTGCTGACTACTGTGCCCCAGGAATAGATGCTTATCCAGGTGGCTGGAACCTTCCAGGTGGAGGAGTCCAGCGTGGGAATGTATTAAACCTGAATGGAGCTGGGGACCCTCTAACACCAGGTTATCCTGCCAAAGGTGAGTGACACTTCTGTAATGTGGGCCATCAAGTACTTTATAAACTGGTGTCGAAAGTATGGCACTAGAAATTCATTTATTTTCAGTAGAGATGAAGAGAAAAAAGCTGATAGAAATTATTTTTAGTAGTTAATTTTCCTATTGCAGACTAAGTTCTGCCTGTGTGCCATTTTAATTCGTTGCTTTTGACCTAGGTGGGGAAGGAAAGGTTTTAGGAAAAAAACTTCAGGAAAATCTCTTTGTTTATCCCAGCCCTATAATTATCTTAGAAAGGCAGGATGTGCAGGTTTACAGGCTGTGAAGCAGCAGGAAATGACTGAGAATTTCTAGCCATTTTTAAATATCTGTGTTTCTCAGGATGACCAGTTTAAACTAGATTATACTCTACCATCAAAGAGGACTAATAGCTTTGCTTGGAGGTATGTTTTCTTGCTGATCATAAATTCCAAGCAGAAAAGCACTTTAAAATCCTGCTTATAGGGAGTGAAATTCTAGTAGTAAAAATAACAGTCACCTGGAGTCTTTCAAATATTGGCACCATATGCTTGTCTTGTCCTTGTTGGCATCCCAAGACTTCTTCTGAACTGAGATGCCTACCAGTGCTGTCTGCTGATGGGATGGGTATACAGGGGTGCTTCTGGAAAGCTTGTGTGAACACTGTTGGGTACATAAGACAACCTGCTGAAAAAACAGGATAGATTGTGTGTGCCTCTCCCACCAGACTCAGAGAGATATTGCCTGTCTTCACCATAGGCAAGTGTATCTGGGGATGTCTTCCGCAGCTTGCCAAGCAGCTGCACAGGTGCCATCTTCACCTCACACACCAGCTTGGTTTTCCCATAGCCAGCTTTGAGGAGATGTAATAATATGGATGGACAGCAAATCTAAATGTGGAGACATTTTTTGCACAATTGTGCAGATGCATTACTGGGTTTGTGGTTCTGTCATTGCAGTTTGGTTTCCTAGAAGTAATATCTGAGAAATTATGTAAGAATTGAAAAGAATGATGAATGCTTGTGGCTACTGTGTGGCTGCACTGTTCAAAAGTGTTTAGAGTTTGGTAAAAGTTGCAAAGAACACTATAAACTTGACATTTTGTTCTGGTTTCTCAGAGTACACTTTCAGGTATAAAGTTAATGAAGGTGTAGGGATTCCCAGAATCCCGGTTCACCCCATTGGATATCATGATGCAGAACTATTATTGAGGTGAGTGTACATCAGTCCTCCTCACTCATAAGTCAGTACTGAAAAAAGCACAGACAAATTTTTTATATTAAGTTGGTAAAATCTCTGCTGTTATTTGCATTCATACTACTTTTTTGTAGTAAATATGTTTTCAGAAAATGTGGAAAATTCAAAGCAACCTGTTTCTGCAATAATGCTTTTCAGAAGTTTGTAAACTCACCTTGGGTTTACTGCAATAATTATTAAGGGAATTTAAGATTTTAGCCTACTGTTCAACTGCATTGTTCTTGGTTTTCACTTTACAGTGCAATGGGAGGACCTGCAGCTCCAGACAGCAGCTGGAAGGGAAGTCTCAGTGTGTCTTATAACATAGGACCAGGATTTACAGGCAACTCTTCTACAAGGTCTATTTTAACACTTACCTGTTTATACAATATTGAAAAAAAATCCCCACAGGAGAAAAACTGTGAAACAACACATCTAGAGATATTCTGGAGAAATTTCCTTCCTTCAGAGTGGGCTGCACTTGATGATAATTTTTAGAATTTGAAAATAAATTAGATAATAAATGATGATAAGTTAGCAGACCACGACACATGACAATGGCATTTGGCAATAATATTCAATAAAGCAAAAGATCACTTTTCTATGACTTTTCCACAAAAAAAATAATTTCAATTTACATGAGGTATCATTCTGTTAGGACTGGTAGCAGATCACACTGAACAGTGTGTAAAAATGGTATATCATTATCACTACCCAATCTCCCAAAATACAAGAATATGCCTAAATATATAATTTTATAGACTCCATTTACCATTATTCTTTCCTGCTCTGCTTTAATACTGGCTGAAAATGAATAAAATAGGAATAAGCAAATAAGAAAGCATATTTGACATAATTATGTGCTGTTTGGAATATCTTGAAGAGCAACAATGAGAAAACAATGTGATTCAACCACAAAACTCATACACATGAAATATTTTTGAATGCGCTTCTTAACATTGCCCTACTTGTGAGGGTCACATTTTTAGTAAATATGGTCTAATCCTACATAGTCCTTTCTCAGAGTAGCTCCATATCAAAATGAACCTTTTGAGTCTAGGAAAAGTCACTTGCACATGGAAAGTGTGCAAGTATATGCATGCTCAAAGCACTAGTGTCAGTTATTTCCTGGGCAAAGATCCAGTGGCTGTCCTGAAGTAGGTTTTGATTTTGACAGCTATGCAGATTTGCTGCTGAAAAGATAACTTCAAATGTGAAACTCTGGGGGTTTTGCCAGACCCCAAAAAAGCATTGTTTGGTGCTTTCTTTCTTCTATGGATTCAGAGGGCTGAATACTACATTATTTTTATCTCTCCTAAAACATAGATTTCCTTTTCTTTTATAAAATTTCACTAGTGGAATTTACTGGGGAGGAGGGGGCAGGGATGAAGAGTTTTTACTGGAGGGACAGGGAAAAAGGAAACTGTACTTCTAGTAGAAGGTTCCCTGTCTCTAGTGGAAGGTTCTCTGTCCACAGCTAGGAGGATGGAACTAGATGATCTTAAAGGTCCCTGCAAACCCAAACGATTCTACAATTCTGCAATTGACAAATCTTGATCACTTAGATCTGCTGTCCTAAACAGAGATTTCAATTTATTCCTGGATGAATATTCCTAATGACCTTTTCCCCACATTATTAATGGAATTGTGGAATACACCGAAATGTATTCTCTATAAAAATATGTATATCCACAACTATAAGTTTGATCAAAATATAAAATAAATATATTTTTAATTACTGTGCATACTTTTCAGTTTACTCCTCTAGTACCCAATTGTCTAATTGATTCCCATAAATAAAAATTCAATAAATTCTGTAAATATTTGCAAATTTATAGATTGGCCCACTTCATAGGGTTGTTTCTGCTGTCAGCACAGCAGGTCAAGCTGAAATAAAAAATGGGACACTGAGACAAATGAACACACATCAGATTAGTGCTGAATACACAAAGCAGAACAGAAGCACAAACTTTTTGGCTTATATGTTATTAGCATTGGATTTTTATTGACTTCTCAGTCAGAAATGGTTACTCCATACTGCTTTTCATTTCAGAAAAGTAAGAATGCATGTTCATACAAGTAATAAAATAACACGAATTTACAACGTCATTGGCATCCTCAGAGGAGCCGTGGAACCAGGTGAGCATCGAGTGCTTGATGATTTTAATTCCTTCTTTATTTTGTGTTTGATGAAATTGTTCTCATGTTGTAAGAAACTTTTTGTTGTAAGAAAGTTTTTTAGATAGCCAGATAATATGGAGTCTAAGTAATCCTTCATAGTTGTTCTCTCCCTCCCGTTACACTGTTTATCATTGGCGTTTCCAAGAATATATTTGAATGGGAGTACTAGAAAGACACGTCAGAGAATATTTTTATAATGCCTGTCATTTTACAGTAGGCTTCTCCTTACATCATTCATACATTTTGCCTTTGCAAAAATAAACACAATGCAAAGTACAGAAAACTAGTGATGATTTGGGACCTTAAGATTCTACTATAGATATTTAGTAGCAGGTCATATACATGAAAGACATTTAGGTGGAAAAATATCTATTAAATATTTCTTGTCTTTAGTTGTATATTTCAGTAGAGTAAGTGACTGCAGATTACCTTAAAAATAAAATTGTAGCGCTGGTATTGAACTTCATATTTTGTTTGATACAAGTAGGGATGCAATCAAAGGAAACACCAAAGGTAACCCAAGTGCATTTTTAATTATGAATTGATATTGTATGCTTGTTTCCAGACAGATATATTATTTTAGGTGGTCACAGAGACTCTTGGGTATTTGGTGGTATTGATCCAACTACAGGTGCAGCTGTTCTGCAAGAAATTGTACGAAGTTTTGGTAAAATGAAGATGGAAGGTAACAATTATTACAGACATAAAATGATGGATATGGAAAACAGCAGCTTTGAGGAACACTGTTCCTGTAAACTGTTGTAGTTATTTGACTTTTCACTTCTACAGAAAGTTTTATTTCTAATTATGAAAGATGGAAATTTCTTGAAGAGGTGCATATGTAGCAGTGCATCTTAGTTGGCTGAATTTATTTCTTCATCAATGTAATAGTCCCCTCTTAGTTGTGTAGAATAAAAATATTGCATTAAGAAGAAATGCCTCTGCAATAATATGTTCCTCTAAGGAACTCAGAGAGGATTTTTTTTACTGTTATATCACTTAAGTGATATTTTTTTAAAGGAATTTCAATTAACTGTGGTGATCTTTTACTAGACTTTCAAATTTTAACTTTAATTTTCAAGTTTAACTATGTGATTGCAGGTTGGAGACCTAAGCGAACTATTATTTTTGCAAGCTGGGATGCAGAAGAATTTGGATTATTGGGTTCCACAGAGTGGGCTGAGGTAAATAAATAATAGTGTAAAGTAAAGCAAAACTTGAAAGGGTATTGTAGGCAGCTGTAGTATCCAGCATCTATTCCTAGACTGCAAGTGCTTCATGGTAAAATTGGAGCACAGCAGGCTCCTTTGGGTGCTGTAAGGCACTCGTATTTATATCAATTACTTACTTACCTTCTTACAACATATGTGTACTAACTCTTCTAAGACTTAAAAATCTACTTTGATTCAAAGTTAATGTCCCTCAGTGGTCTCTATGTGGAAATCTATCCCTTCATTTAACAGAATTACAGCATTTTATATAACCTAAATTGGTCTGTTCTCTAACTCTCTATTTGAGAAATTCCTTAGTTTCTATAAAATTAAGTCCAGATCATGAACTTGTGATCCATAAGCACTCCAAGCCCTTTGTATGGAAATCAATCCTCCTGAGCAAATGAAAGGATAGGTAATCTATGAGTGAATATTTCAAAATTCCTGTTAATTCCAGCGTTCTAGAGTCTCAGGGGCAGAACAGTTTATTATTTCTGTATGTGGATCCCTGGCTATATTCCTGCCTTATAGAAGGATGTTGGGAAATTCAGAAGTGAGGTTCTGACTAATTTTCTCTTCTTTTTCCTGTTGGGCATGGTAAATTCTTAACCTTGTAAATGGATTTGTTAAACCCCAATAAGAAATACAGGTCTTACAACAGTTGTCATTGCTTTGTCTGTAAAATCCAAGTTGGAAATAGAGCAGGCAGAAAATTGCCTAATAAAACATATTTCTCCTGAACTATTTCCATTTATTCGTACTGAACAGTTTAACAGAAATGTGTTTTTTTTTCTTCTATTAGAAATTTATTTACAAGGTAATATTTGTATAGGTGGATAGAGCTTTCAAAATCTATAAAATAAAACATTTTAATCTTTTTAGTTTAGTTTATTGTCATGTATTTCAGTAAACCACAAAATTACACAGCAAAATGGCATGTATCAGAGGAGGAAACAAACCCAGAAATATGCTCTCAAACAGCAAAGGGATTCCATCATTCTGTGAGCAAAGCTGAGTTTTCTATTTCCAACTGTAACAGTCTCTGCATCTTACTGTTGGTTTATGGGACATTAGATGAAGAAAGAATAATTTAAATTATTTTAAATAATTTGCTGAGAGATTTTAAAGAGTTGGCATTGAAGTATTATCCCACCTGCATATGAAACTTTATTTATTATTTCTTTGTCTACATATCTATGCATATATTTAGATGCTGTCAAGAAAAAATCCGACACAATTGTTTTAACTATGAGGAATATGAAAAAATGGTACTTAAAAGATCAATTTCTCTTGAGTAAGTCATGAATAAATTAGGAGTTCTTATGTTCAATTTTTTAAATATTGCTACAACTGTTCTGTAATTTTTTTGCTTAATAATTTGGTGTCTAGTAATGTATCACTCATTATTTTATGAAACAACAGCTGTACAAGGTTAGAAAACCATAAGCACAGTTCGTATTTGAAACTCAGTGTTTCGATATTATTGTTTCTTTGCTTTATCTTGGTGGTGTGCATTACTAGTTTTTTACAACTAAATCAGATTCAGTTTCTCTAGAGACATTCCTCACAGCTTACATTCCAATTTTCTGCAGCTGCCAGATCTGTCATGTATTAAATCTTGAGGAAAATTAACCCATGGTATTCACTGCCTTCTGTGTAAGAGAAAAATTGCAACTGTGGCAACATCCTTTTGTTATACAGACAATCTCCACTGCTCATAAATGAAGGAATTTCTTTATGCTGCTAATATGACTTTGCAAGGCCTCATGTATGCATGTACAGGCTTGCTCCCTCCCTTCATATTCTTTTGTGGGATCTGCTCTACTGTTTTTTTAAAGATATTAATATCATTATGTATTTATCAATTACCAATTCAATTTTTAGTTCACGTGACTTACAAATGATTAGTTGGGTTACAAATTGAATGAATTGAGTAACAATTACTAACCTAATTAAAATATCTGTCACAAAGCCAAAACGTAATAAAATACCGCTTACTGATTAGAATATCAATTCAAACACAATTACCAGTTTGCAAAAAATTAAACGAGATGTGTGTAAATATTTAGCATGAAAGCAATTCTTGGTGGACTAAAAATAGTCAACTTCATTTTAATAGGGTATTTTAGTGCTTTGACTCATCCCTTTTTGAAATGGAATAGTGTAGAAATGACAGCAGTGCTCAGTTCATCAGTGTTAAAATTAAATTTAGTGCTAGGAATTAAAAGCATGGAAGAATTCTGGCAGATCTCACAGTGACATGTTGCATGTTCAAAAAGTCCCAAAGTGCAGAGTTAAAAAGCATGTAGAGCCTTATTTTATTGTGTTACAATTCTGTTCAATAATTTTCCTGTTCCATCTCACTCCTGTGTGATGCAGCAGGCAGAACCTTCATTTTGTGGATATTTTCCACAACAAATTAAGTCCCAGAAAGCAGGAGTGAATTTCATATGCCAGGATCATTTACCCATCTTCAAACAATATAATTAGTAAGGTACATAGTAGTATTTATCCTGACAGAGTTCTTAAAGGCAATGCTTTAAGAAATAGTGCACTTAACATGCTCTTCACTAAATGTCACTAATTGAAAGTAACAATTACACATTTACAACCCCAGGAAAATGCCAAAGTCCTTCAGGAACGGGCAGTTGCTTACATCAACACAGATTCTTCTATAGAAGGTGGGTCTTTTATTTTTAAATTTACCTTACTTCCCAGGCATAATTTTTATTAGTTTTCTGTGTATTATTTATTGCATTCAGAGCTGGAAAACATAAGATAGGTATAGTGATGTTCAGAATAAGTGTAGTAAATACAGAATTTAGTGGAGAGACAGAACAATTTAAATTCTCGTGTTGCTTTCTTTTGCAAATAGTGCCATCCTTGAGCTGCAGCCCATGTGTCTGGAGTCCAGAATGTCTCCTCTGGCGGAGTGTTGTGTTCTGTGTTAACTGAGTGTTCTGTATATTAAACTCTCTCTTAACTGCATTAGCTTTAATTTACAATTGTGGTTTTGATATATGACAGTCTGCTCCTTGTTCTGGTCACAGCTCCAACTCTTCCCTGTGGAATCATAATATTTTCAGACACTAATATATTATGTTTATAAGACAACTTGTATCGAGACCTTAGATTTACACTTGATGGGGGTGCGAGATAATTTAGTGCTTCAGGCCAGTGTGGTCATCTTTGTTCATTGCTATGATCAGGGAGTTATACATGTATTACAGCAGAGCTCTTCTTCAAAAATAGGCACTGAAGAGTGTTTCACAAAAAACCTTACCCACCATTATCCCATTTACTATGTTCTTCAGACTGCAAGAATCTTTCATTCAGGAATGTTACTTACAAACTGGCCTTTTTGGGGAGCTCTACACTATAACCTGAATGACAAAATCTTTCTTAAAATATGCTGGGCTTTATTACTGAAGGACCTCTTTTACTGTTGTCTGTGCTGAAAGAATAGTTAGAAGAGTCCTGTGAAGCTGCTCTGCATCATAACATCAAGTTATTCAAGGCATTAATGTTCCACGTCAAACCCAACTTTTTTGGGCTTCCTTTGTGTGAATAAAATGGTTATCAACAGGCATATTTAAGAACTCTTTTTATTCCTGTCAGCTGAAAATTTTGTCCATCACAAAAGGATTGGAAAGAAAGAAAAGCCAAACCCAGTTTCTAAAGGCTCAGTTGGAGCTGAGGAATAAGGAGGGTTAGAGCTGTTCCTTCATTTATGCAGCCTACATGCTGTGTAAAAAGTAGAGCAGAATTTCACGCCTAGAAGATCTCACAAATGAAATAATAGCTTTACAACTGCTTCAGATTCTCAGCATGGATTGTAACACATATTTTTTAGTTGGTTTGCCGCCAACATACTGCTGCCTTAACAATTTTCTTCTAAATCTTGATTATTCAAACATATCTGTTGCTTTATGCATTAAAGAAAATATGAAAGTAAAACAACTGGAAAAGAAATATGTAATAAGGAAAAGAACACCATGTTAAGTGCACTGGTTTAAGTATCTTGGATATCTTTCACCTGACTGAGTAGTAAAATCTACTGTAAAGTCATAGCATTCATGTACTCTGATGATTATTTTGTTTATCATCAAATGTTTTCCACAGCACTTATACCACATTTTGCACAGCCAATTATTTCTCTTTATTGTCTTATAGCAATGAAAAGAAGGAGAGGGGTTCATCATTTTGAACAGTTTCATGATTTGAATTTACAGCTCTCAAATACAGACTCCTTTTGGAAACATCATTAACATCATCTAGTATTTTTTCCATCATCATGGACTTTTTTGTAATCGTCAGTCTAGTCCTAGAATATGATATGTCAGTACACACTGTGTAAAAGTGTGACCCAAGATCTAAAGCCGTATCAAAACCTAATAACTGATAACTAATTACCAACAATAACAATAACTTAATAACTGTTATCTGAGAGCTTGTGGGAGTTTTTTATGTTGCAGCCTTTTCATTCCTGTTCCCTTCTTTGTTGTTGTCTCTATTTGAGGGCAGAGGTGTTTGCTCACTGCTCTCTGGTGGCTACAGTCTGTAGAGAAGACTGCTTTACACTCCTGCCTGTCCCAAAAATGCCCATAGTTCCTTTTGATGGGACTGTTGCTGCTGCAGCTGAGAACTTTGCTATGCAATACTTACCAAGCCCAACACAATCTGCCAGCAGCATGAAAATTTGATGGGAATAAAGGGTAGATACCACTACCTAATGGTAAAAGGGGAGGTTTAGGAGACAGAAGAAAACATTGCTCTGCATCTTTTTTGCCTTCTATTTGGGCTAGACTTAGTTCTGAAATGTAAAATGCCAGATATCTTGCAACTCTCTTACTCAGAAGATGACCTGTCTTGTAGATACAGTCTGCAAAAGCATCGAAAAAGTACTGTCTATGGTAAGAAAAGTAGCTGAATTGAAAGATTTCTTAAAACATCTTGTAGCAAATGTCTTTCCTCTTGCACACTTCCTGAAAGCATTAACTTTATTTCTAACATCTTATTTTTTGCCTTCTATTTAACACAAGCTTCAGGAAGCATATGAGTGACAAGGGCTTGTAGCTAATGAGGGAGAGTTAGGCATATTTTAGCCTTCCTTTAGAGGGAAGGCTTAATTATGTTCCTGTGTATGTACTATAACCAATCCATCATTGTCATGCAGTGGCAGGAGCTCATACAGTGTGACCAAGTAGTCTATTTCTGTATATATTCTGAGGCAAGATCTAAATTCTTGCCTTGGAATCCAGAAGTTTATCTAAGAAAGGACTGCAGGGTATAATCAATTAAGAAGATAATGCCACTGGTACATGAAGGGAAAATTTCCATGTCTTTGTTTTATTTTCAGGGAACTACACATTAAGAGTTGACTGCACCCCTCTTCTCTACAAACTGGTGTATAATCTGACAAAAGAGGTATAATCAGTGTCTACTATTTCTGACTTTCTAAGAATGTAAAACTGTAAGTTTATTGGATAAAATAGGATTATTGAATAATATTGGATTTATTTTATTGCTGTGCCGGAAGAATCTTGATCCCACCAAAATCAATAGCAAAACATCCCATCAGCAGTACACAGTCCATGCTCACAGTTCCTCGGTATTCTTAAAGGTTGAAATGTGTCACTGACATAAGTGGAGTCATATTTTCAATATATAGTAAAAACAATAATAATAAAACCAAGATGATAAAACATCTAAACATCTAAAACACAAAACATCTAAAGTGATAATCATTGAAGGAAATAATTTTTATATTGGCTAGCTACCATTTTCTCTCTGTCTGTTCCCCCAAATCTCCTTCATATCTCACTGAGCCTTTGAAATATGTAATAAAAATTGAAGGATTGAGAAGGTTTTGTAACAGGCCAGACATGTATATTTGCATGATGACAAGTGGTCTAACCATGTCTTCTTTACTTTCAGCTCTCAGAATAAATTCTCATCAGACTGAAAGGTTCTGATCCATTAAAGTATGGAACTCCCTTGGCCATATAAGGAGTTAACCAAATTAGGCACCTAGCATGAGCCATTGCCACTATCCTCAGATCTGGATTCATCTCAGTTAACAGAACAGATCTCTGACTGACTTAAGCAACATAGGCTCCCTTTAAAGGCATTGGGTAGAAATAAGTGCCTTTAGGATGAGATTCATTTGGCCAAATGTGGTTTTCCACCTTTGTATGTACAGAACTCAAACAATTTTTTCCCCTGATATGAAGGGAACTCAGGTGGCTTGCTCCAGTGTAAAAATCTGCACTGTGATTGCACTTGGTAGGATGACTCCAGCTACCAGTCTCTCAATCCACTAGATGCATTCATCCTGAGTTATTTTCAAAAGTGTTACTCTTTTAAAACCTGAAATGGCAGGGGAGGTTTATCTATGCTATTCTATGATTTTCTTTTCTACATTTTATTTTCTTATAAATTCTATCTTAACCTTTTCTTTCATCCTTGCAGGGGAAGAAGCTGTGTTTATTCAAATGTTAGCTCTGACACTTTGCACACTGAAGGGCATTCTCTTTTGTATATAAAAATTTCCATGTCCTTAGTGCTGCAGGCCCTGGATAACATAATTTATTTTCTGTCTGCAGCAAGCCACTTACCCAGGAAGACATTTTCCTGCAAAAGAGAAACTAAGTTAAAAAAGATGCTCTGGGCTAAAAATAGTACCTCACTCTTGATCTTAAGTCAGCTATTCAACTATTGCTGGTTTGAGTAGAAAATTTCCATTAAAGTACTATGCAAAGTACTTAAGACTGACTTAAAAAAAAAATTCCTACTCCATGTTATGTTAACTTTTAACTTTAGAAGCATGATGTAAACAAGAAAAAACTTGACAACCTGACATCTGATTATGCATGTCCAAAGGAAGGTTATTTCTGTTCGTATTAAACAGTCCAAAATCCAAAGATCTCTTTGATCTTATTTTTTAGTGAGCCAATTCTCACCAAAAAGAAATGTAGTGTACATGTGAAGTGTTCTCTTTCAAGGAGTTCTGCATTTAAGTGTGGTCCTCTGCATACAGATGGTACATTTAGCTGTTGACTGTCTTTTTTCGCCTTGCTCCACTGTTAGGATTTAGACATTTGGTCATCACCAGACAGTGTCTGCAATAGCTCAATTCCAGTTCCCCTGTTCTGATCACCACTGCTTCAGCTATACTTAAAGAACTCTGCATCTTCCTTGAGGTAGCAGGAAGCTTATGCTGATTCTAGATTTGGATCTAAGTCAGGGCAAATAGTATGTTTTACTATGCTCTCAGTGTTGTATGAAGAAGCTGCGCAAAGGTTTTTACATGACCAGAAATGTCAGAATAATATCTTTGCCAGAGCATGGAGTGCTTTTGCTCCCATATGTCAGAGTTCAGCTTGCACTTATTAATGTGCCGTTTTCATTTTAGCCCTAGGACTTAACCAAAGTGCCCTGAAAATGATGGCAGCCAAGCAGTTATTTCACAAAGTTGTTATTTTTCTGCTAGCTGCTGACAAAATCTCAGAGGTCAGAACTCTTTGGATTTTCAAGGCGGAGTCTGTATGTTTTTCAATGCAGAATTTAAGTCTCAATAATATGGTGGGGCCGTGTATCTAGCCATGAACATTTATGTTTTGTATTTTGGAAAAAAAATCCCAATCCTCTACATATCATAAGCAATCTTATATTTAAAGGACCATGTCTATTAAAGGCTGTTTAAGTGTAGATGGAGACCAAGGCTGAAGTATTGATTTATTTTTACCTCTGCCATAGATTTTCTAAGAGCTTTGGTCAACTAATTTTACACACTTTCATAGTTTTCCTGGCAGCATGATGACTGCACTAATATTTACCTTTTCCATCCTGGTTACAGAGCTTTTTGGTTTTTTGAAGGTAAGGGTGACACCTGCATTTGTACATACAATGTTTTACACAATGATTCTCCAGTCTTGGTTGAGTCCCCTTGGCACTGCTGTAATATGACTGATTTGGACCCTTCCTTCTAGCACAATTCTTTTGTGACTTTCCTATAGAAAAAGCAATCAAGTTTTAGATTTAGCCTTGTTGAGAGAATATTGCTGCTGTGCAGGGCAAACCTCCACGGGGTTATGGCTGTCATCTCCCCTTGCCTGCAGAAAGGAGAGCAGCTGGGGCACCCTGGCTGCTGGAAGAGTCTCATAGTATTATATATGCTGTTGTGTGTGTACATACAAAGTGCTATAAGGTGGTAAGAAGTCCTAGAATCAACTTCTTCCAGTAGCAGATGAGCTCTAGCTAGTATCCATGAGCCTTTAACCTGCTTTTCCCTGCTGCCTGTGCTTGGTTCCAAGTGCCTGTGAGATGCTTTTTGTGGTTGGGATCCATAAATATGTGTCACAAATGTAAACAGTGTATGTGTACTTCCCTGCATGCAGTAATACTGTTGGTAAAGAATGATGCAGATGGTTGTAAAGGGCTCCTTTGACAATGAATTGAGTTAGAGGTTCTTCCAATGAGAGTATAATATTTTCCTCTCCAGATTTTAAGCCCTGATGAGGGTTATGCAAATAAGTCTCTTTATGAGAGCTGGCTTGAGAAAGACCCTGGAACTGAAAATAATAGCTATCCAAGGTAAGATTTTAATATGTTGTTGTTGTTGTTTTTTTTCTCCCAATGTTTTTATCATATCATAGCATGTCTACCCTCCAGAATTTTTTGAGATGTGCTATTTATGACAGCAGTACAAAACCTTTTAGTGTAAGGTGACTTTTTAGCAATATCTTTTATAGTAAAATATTTTTTTTTTAAATTATGATAACATTATGAAATCTCATACTTTTAATGAGTAGAAAAGCAATTTGGAAAGCAATCAAAAAAAGCAGGGTGGGGAAAGAGTTCAAAACATAGTTTAGTCACCAACTAGATGAGACAAAATTGTTAGGATAAGCAAATGCTCAGTTGAAAGAAGCTGCCTAGAGCAGTAATTAAAAAGCAGCCATTAAAAAACTTGTGATAATTATTCTTTGTTTACACAATGGATATAAATGTATTAAATTACAAATCTATATATGAGGGTATTAAAACTTCATATTTGAACGTACTAAAAATCCTAATCAGTCTTTCAGCCTGTGACTCAGAAAGCTAAATCTTTTTCACAGTGCGGCATTACTCACATAAGGTAAACAGAACTGCCCCTTTGTGTGATTTGACCAAAATGTTCTGCATTTTTCCGGCCCTGCTAAGATGAGTTTCTGGGTTCATGAGACTCATTGAGATTTCTTCCTTTTGAAAAATCTACCACATCTGATCTTTCTCAGTTGATACAATTAGTTCCTTGCAGAAATTTATACTAACAGAAGAACTCCATCTGGAGCAGAAGAAACTTCTTTTTTTTAGCTGAGAAACACAAATTATTCACCAGGCTAGACATATAAACCTAAAACTTAATATCAAACGTAAATATGTGAAGATACTTGGAATATTAGGCGTCTTTACTGTCATGCCACATCTCCCCACCAGATAGCAGTAGTGACCCGTAGGTACCAATGCCGATCACTTTCTGCAGTGGAAATTATTTATCGGTCTTGGATTCTGCTGCGGAATGTGCCAAGTACATAAACACATCTGTCTTTACATACATTTCTGCCCAATTCATATTAGTTTGGAAATAGTTGATTGATGTTTTAAGATGGCAGAGACATGTCTGATACAATTTTATGTCTCCCGTGCATAATGTGTGGTTCGTTGTTTTGTTTGGGTTTTTTTTTTGAAATGTGATCAGTGTCATAATCAGGATTACTACCTTCAAAAGATCTTCCTAGCAGTATTGAATACTGAATCAGCATGTTGGAATAAAATCAGTTAAGTAATTAAGCTTGCCACTCATCTAGCCTCTGATCTTACCAGTGTCCCTGATGTGCCCTCCAGAAGAACAGACTACAATTTCTCTGAAAAATCTGCATTTTGCATAAGTTACTATTACTGTTCAGTAAGTGCTTTCACTAAGATGTTGTCTTTTCTACATGTAGAATAAATAAACTGGGGTCAGGCAGTGATTTTGAAGCTTACTTTCAGCGACTGGGAATTGCATCAGGCAGAGCTCGTTACACCAAGAATAGGGTAAGTCTGCCAGATTGCTTGAAGAATTTTGATAGTGCTGAGCAGTCATCCTGTAACAAGCATTTATTCAGAATTAATAAACAAGCTTCAAAGCATCTTTGACTGGTTTGTATATCAGTGCCATTTCTTAATTTAGCAAGAAACCTAAATGTCTGTAGAAGAAAACATGTTACAGTGATGTTGTATATTCTATAGGATGTCAAGTTCACAGAAAGGTATTTATAGAATACAGTTCATTTCACCATGCTATTAGTAAGCTTTTTAATATACAAATCTTCCATGATTGTGTTCAGAAATAACTATGCAAGATAAAAAGGGGCTGTGATTGAGGACTTTTGCTATCCAAAACCCCAAACTGTTTTCACTCTTGGTGAAGGCAATCTCTGTATAACGGAACTGAAGACAGGTCTGTGTAGGTAGAGAGAAGGGAGCCGTCTCATTTAATCTTGTGCAACAGTCCATGGATTCAGACTGGTTTAGTTTCTTAAGATGACCAAATAAAAATGAAGAATAGAAAATTGTGTTGTGTAGCAAATAGGTTTTTTGTTTTGGAAACTGTATGAAACATCATAGCCATTAAGTGATCAATACATCTCTTAACTGCAGTCAGAATACAGAGCACTGACAAATTTCCTTGATCTTTTCCAGAAAGCAGACAAATTCAGCAATTATCCTGTTTATCACACTGGGTATGAGACATTTGAACTAGTGGAAAAATTTTACGACCCCACTTTCAAGAAACAGCTAACAATTGCCCAGTTACGAGGAAAACTGGTTTATGAACTGGCAGATTCCCAGGTCATTCCATTCGACTGTAGAGATTATGGAGAAGCCTTAAAAGGATATAGCAATAGAATTTATAAATTGGCCAAGAAGCATGAAGAAAAGCTGAAACTTTACAAAGTGTCATTTGGTGAGTAATAGCCACAAGACTGTCTCTTACGTATGTTAATTAGAATCATGCAGGGGTATGTCATATCTGTTACAGCTCTGCAACTGAATTCCTTACTTTCCTGTTTGAATTTTGCCATCATAAGAAAGAGCCTCTAATTTCATGCATATTTTTAAATATAGGTATTATCAAGGTGCTCATGGGCAGTCAGGAACCTCAGATGCAGAATAAAGAAATATCACAGCCTGCTTTTCACTTTCTTGCTTAAAAAAGAAGACAAATTAAATGCTTATGGTGATTTCTTGGAAGTTGAGAGACACAGGCGCCTGCTCCTCCTGCGGCAAAGACTTCATCTGACCTCCAGGGAACTTGTTTACCATCTGCCTCAGTGCATGGCTACCAGTTTTAGACAACAGAAGTATTTCTCTAGCTCTCCTGCATTAATACATCCATTTGCTAAGCACTTGAACACATTTCTCTGTAGCATATAAAATAGGTCTGAAGCAGCAGAGTGCTCTGGGTCCCAGGCTACGATGGCTTCCACAGTAATTTTCTGTCTCTCTCTCTCTCTCTCTCTCTCTCTCTCTTCTTTTCTCCTTCTTGCCTTGTTCACTCCTTGTGTTTCTGTTCTAAGGAGATTTTTCAGTCAGTCCTAATTCACTTGCTATCTGATGGACCAATAATTTAGAGACACAGATTAGCTTTTTGGAGATGCAGTCCTCTTTTGGACTATGTGAAGCATTAGAAGTAAGTCAAATTGAATTCACCTTTGGGGATAATTAAAAATGACATTTAAAACTTCATGTAATGGTTTACGTGAAAAATTCTTGACTATTTTTATAAGACACCCCTTTTTGTAAAAAGGCCTCTGGATACAGACAAAGCCTTGTGTGATGGATCATCTAGTCTGAGATTCTGCATAACACAGGGATTTATTTCAATATTGTCCAGTGTTCACTGCAGCATATTTCAGCATACCTGAAAATTCTTTTTGTAGTAATAGAACATCTACCAAAATTTATGTGAAATAATTTATTTTCATTGTTTTTTTCTCTATTTCATATTAGAAGTTGACCAAACTACCTTATAACCAATGCATCTATTCTTGTTCCTAGAATGGAGAGGCAATATTTTTTTAGCTTTTTTTCTTTTTTTTTTTCTACACAAATACCACTAAACCTCTCCTTACCAGCTTTATCAATGTGCAATTTTGACCATTTCTTTGCAAGGCATGTTTTTCAGTCTTTTCATTATTTTCATGTCTCTTCTCTCAGGCTTGTTGAGTGTTAATTTATTTCTTGAATGAAATTTTAATTTCTAATTTTTTGTTTGTTCTATTGCACCAGAGTACATTAAAATGCATAGGTAGCTTTTACAGTACTGTGAAAATTAAAATTAATTTCACTCAACATTTTCATAGAATTGCTTATTGACAACACTGAATGTCAGAAAATTGTTAATTAAACCAGAATAAATCACATAATTGTCTTTTAAAGTGATAAATTAAGGGCTTTATTTGCCTTTGGATTCACATTTCAGCTGTTCCTCTGCAACAATGAAGGCTGGAAATTTTTTTCATAAAATATGTGCTTGTAGTAATATGCTGTCAGGAAATAAAGTTTGGGGAAAAAAGAAATGTGATATTTTCTAAAATAACCAATACTGACAACACTGAATAGCTAGTGAACATGAACACAAAGTTTCTTACATATTTTCAGATAACCTTTCTTTTTTTTTTTTCCCCTCTTAAATCCCCTCCTACTGCTTCTGAAATATAATCTGTTGCTGCAATATAACCATGATGTCAGCAGGGCAGAACTCTATCCTCTGGCAAACTTAGAGCTATTGCCACAGTTGTGGACAAGTGTGAATTCTCACCCTCTCAAGGTGACATGGGTCTCTCCATGCTGCAGTCCATAAACAAATTGCATACATAAAATCTGTGTCTCTAATTGCATAAACTAACAACAATACTAATATAAGAAGAAGAAAATGCAGGCTCATGATGAATAAATAAATTTGCTAGAAACAGAAGAGCAAATGAGACTGAAGAAAAGCTTTCAATAGGAGTCCTGGGAACAGAAAGCATGTCACATGAAATTGAGTGATGAATTTATAAACGGTGAAGGAATAATAGTTGCCAACAGAGGACTGGATTTAGGAGATGATCTAATCTTATGTCCTATTTTCCTGTACAATCAAAGAGAGGATGCTCTGGTTTATCTAGTTTTCTAAAACTTGTGGGCAAAATGCACAAGGTGTAAAATTTCCTTCTTTGTAATTGAGTTGAGTTTTGGTGCAGCCAGAAGTTCTCCTCATAATATCCACCTGTTACTTATTCTATAAAAATTACTTGTATAATTTTCACAGGTCTGTATTAAACAGAGCCTATCACAAGAAAATCATCACAGCTGCTACTGCCATTAACAGGAAGACCTCTGCTTCTTTGGCTAAGTTACTCCACATGGCTTGGACGTACTGCCAAGGACAGGGCAGGAAAAAAAACTGCCATAGCTGCAGCTATGACTGCACATAGCCAGGCACAGCAAGTAAAATCCCACGGCAGCACTGCGGGATGGCATGTGGGGTTGTGGCAGAGACACCTCCTATGCTGTAATTCCAGCGTGGAGCAACCACAGGACTTAGCTACTTTAATCTGCTGTGTGTATCACTGTGTTCTAAGACAGCTGTGTCTTTTGTGCCCCACCTAATGCTGTTCAATACACATACCACACTCTTCTGTTATGCTATGAATAGGACATCATGCTCCTAGAGAGAAATCCTGCTGTTCTTCACAGCCTTCTGGAAGAGCTGATATTTTTCATGAAAGTCAGGCTTTTTATACCTAAACATTACAGTGCATCCTTTTGTTAAAAAGGAGACTGAAGATCTCCCAGTTTGCAATGCCAGCCAGTTTTTCCTTGCCAGGCAGAGGGAAGATGTGAAAACTTGTGAAAACTTTACCATGCATTCTGCTTTACTGTTGGTCTCATTGCACAAGGTATTTGTCTATTACTGCTAGTAGTGCAGCTCTTTAAAGTCTGCACTAGGGAAACTAATCATTTATGGAAAGACAAAAAAATTAATGCTATTATATCAGCAAGACAAATGTAGTTTTTCTCCCACTGGGCAACTCAAAGGTAGATTGGGCTCAGTAAATATCCTAAAGTTGTTCACGAAGTCCTTCCTTTTCTAGATCCTCTTTTTTCTTCTGTGGTGAACTTTTCAAAGGCTGCTGATGAATTTCACAGGAGGCTTGAACAAGTGGACAAGAAAGAGTAAGTATGAAAAAAAGTTTTATATATGTATGTGTTTGTGTGTGTGTGTATGCATATATGTACATCTGTCTTAGGTACCAAGGGTGGCTGTTCTTTCTTTCAATTGACAACACAAGGAGTCTCTCTACAGAGCCCTTGAACTCTGAGACAGGCTAAGATAAATTAGCAGATATAAGAATGCTTCCTATGATGAATAGTATCAGCTGTAGAGCTTATTACAAGTGTCAGATTGACATCAAAATTGTTGTAATACATGGAAAGGCAGATAGTCCAACTTTAACTTTCACTGCTGAGCTCTGTGTTTAGACACCTACACTTGAGTGTTGCAGATGATGCCAGAATTTGTACATTCAGCACACTTCAAGGAGAGAGGATGATGCTTCAGAGATATCTGTAGGATGCTTGCAAACCTAAGGGCCCTATGGGACTCCTGTGCCTTCTGAGAGCAGTGAGTGGAGGCCAAGTGCTCCTAGACACCTGGTATGGTACCAGTTAGGTGTTTAGGCAACTGAATCCCATCCTTACTATGTTACTGTATAGATTAGAACAGGAGTATGGACACTTGACTTATGGGTGGGTATCAAAATCTAGCTATCTTCATCTTGACCTAAATCTCAGCCTTCCTCTGCTCTCTGTTGAGATCTTTCTCATGCCATTTAACACTAAGCAAGTATCTGACACTCAGAAACTTTCCCATTTTATTTTGCATAGTGTGAAATCTTGTTGAGTTTTCTAACACAGAAATTTCAATGTATTAATAAAACATGTATTGAATATGTCCATTTGCAAAACCTCATCTTTTTTTGAAAACTGTTGACCATATTTGTCTTTTTTATTTCTGTCCAAAAAAGAGGAAAAGTGTTTAAACACAACTGGGAAGTCATGTTTCTCCACTGTGTGAAATGTTCTGTCTCCATCTCCCACAGTCCAGTTGCAGTGCGAATCATGAATGATCAGTTGATGTTGATAGAAAGAGCTTTCACTGATCCTCTGGGCTTGCCAGGAAGGAGGTTTTACAGGTGAGGCAAGTAATTTCTCAACCCACTGTCTAAGGCACTGTATTTTTGCAGGTGAACCCCCCACCAGCTGACCAGCCAGTTAAATTTCTGTATAGGTCTCATATAGGAATTACAGCTCAACACGTTGCTTTAGGTACAATCCAGTGAGCAGTAGACTTTGCTTATAATCCCCAAGGAGAATTCCTTGGCTACATCGGTCTTGTGGTGCCAAGTTCCTCTCCTTGGGTCTGGCCCTCTGCTTTTATTAGCTGTGGTGAAACCACACAACCATCATGCTCTGTGACTCCTACTAGCAGGTGTGTAGCACTACCGCTGTTACCGCTTGCTCTTTTGAACCTGCACAAAGTGAGGATTGAGTGGAGAATCAACTGTGCTAAAAAAAAGGAGAAATGAGGGTAGACTAAAAGGGAGATAAGGGTGAGAATAGATGAGTAGTGAGGGTCAGCTGAAGAGACAAGCAGAGAAGAGAGAGCTTGAAGAGGGAGGGACCTTTCAGCACGGGGTGGATAAAGGCCTATGAGCTGTGCTGCAGAGTCCCTTCTGTCCCAGGTTTAAGTGCTTCTATAGGTGGAATAGCTTATATCATTAACTACCATATTCTTTCTAGAAACTCAGTGCTTTTATTAGTAATACCTGACAAGAAGCCAGCTTCCAGTGTCAGGTGTGTGACTACCTCACTTTGCTCTCAGTATCCCCCTCTTCCTAACGACAGGATATATCTGACTCACTGATTGACGGCTTTCATGTCAAGTCAGAAGTCCCTCAGGCAGGTAGAATTGAGAATCACACTTCCATCCTCCTAGGATAAACTGTCATTCACACTTTGGGAAGAATGAAATTGCTGCTTTCTACAGTTCTTCTCGTTGGGTGTTGGGTATCATTTAGAGCTGTCTGGATTTTTTTTTTTTTTTACTTTTTTAATTTCTTGCCTTTATTAATGTAGTTTTAATGTTTATTTTATTTGGAAGGACTCCTTCACATGCTGCAAATGTGCTTTGATATTTCGTATTTAAAATCAAACCAATCTAAGAGAAGATATGCAGCTATCCATTATTTAGGAAAAAAAATCCTGCACAAACAAATAAAATTAATACTTCTTGTGTAGTTCTGATCCAATATGGTAACTTCTGATCTCTGAAGATTCCTAATTCACCCATAGATTTTTTTACCCTATTTTTACATTCCTTTCCCAGATCTGCTGACCATCATGCAGCTACTTAGTTATTTTTGAGGTTTCTGTTCCATTTTTTACGATACACCTATAACTAGTTTTATTCCCTTTTTCAGACTGCCAAATTAGTTCAACAGGTTTGTTGAGCTCCCATTTTCAAAAAGTGTAACATGGTTTTGCTCCTAATTAGACAAATGCATCATTTCTTCCCAAGAAGGCTACCTGACCTAAATCTGTGACCTTTCACACAGATGTTGCCCTTGGGGCTGGCTCCTGTCCTTTTAAAGATGTGTCCAGCTAGATTTCCTGTGTATTTAGTAAGCTCAGATCTTCCTGGGATTCACAGATGTTCCCTACAATGAACACCCCCCCTTCATTAATTTTCTTCTTTCCCCACAGACATGTCATTTTTGCTCCAAGCAGTCACAACAAGTATGCCGGAGAGTCCTTCCCAGGGATCTACGATGCCATGTTTGATATTCAAAGCAAAGCTGATCAACATGAAGCCTGGGAAGAAGTGAAGAGGCAAATTTCCATTGCAGCCTTCACTGTACAGGCAGCAGCAGAAACACTGAAGGAAGTAGCATAGGATGATGGCTTTGAAAACTCACACATCAAAGTCTGACATGCAGAGTAGTCAGGCTACTGCAGCGACCCAGTCTCCTCTGAATGTCTGCTGTATCTAGTTTCCAACCTTCCAAATGCATGCAAATGTGCTGGCAGGGTAAGCAGGAGCTTTGTGTGTCAAAAAACTCCTGAGTTAGAAATTACTGCATCTCTGACACTGACAGAACTGCAGCTTTATGAACAGCCCCAGATGGAAGCAAATTTGGATGTGGGGAGAGTGGGGAGGGTGGGGAGCAGGAACAATCAGTTCCCAATTAGAGTTTTCTGAAAGATCTGCCAATTTTGAGAACCTGTTGTTTTGGATGTACAATTACAGAACCAGTTATTTACCAAGCTACCTGTAACTTTTGTCCATAGCAGTGATCAACAGCACACATTTTGAGAAAAAAAAATATAACACTTTTCAGCCTGTGCATTTTTCTTGTTCTGATAATTACTTTTATAATATAAGACATCAAAGGCATTCCTGTGTTTTAGAATCTATTGTGCAGGACTGGTGAATGCTCCTTGCACTGTTTTGCTCTCTCTTTTCCTGAAAAAAATAAAATAGTGGCCTTCCCGCTGATGAAATCTGAAGCATGTTCTCAGGGGCGTAAATGCCCATCCCTCTGAAAGCCACTACGTATCTTTCTCCTTTACTTGCACTCTGGAAAATAAAGATTTTGAGGGATAACCAAAAGCTGTCATCCCTGCTCTTTTTGGCACTTTCACTAGTCCCAAACCCATGGCAGCTTTTGTTCCTATTTTTTCCCAGGAGATCTCTTTCATGCAGATATCTTTGTCCAGCTGAAAGAGCTGGAAGAAATTGTCAGTATTGGCATGGGGTTTGAGATTATTCTGTGTTCAAATAAGACTTGAAGAAAGATTTTACATTCAAAGATAAACTGAAATGCATGAGGATGGTAATTGTACAAAACTGTTAAATTTGTAAAAAAAAAAAAAAGATTCTTGCTTCATTCTCATCTACATGCTTTACAACTAATAAAATTGCTAGAATTTTATTCGATCACATTCCAGTTTGTGGGAGCTGACACTAACCAATTTCTCCTTTAATATAAAATATACTACAGTTTTTCTCACAACCATAAATTGCACCGGGTTGTGGGAATAAAATCCTTTCTGTTTTATGGAGAATAGAACAGATGTGGTAATAAAAGGGACAGAATTAGAGAAACAGGACAGAGGAGTTGCTCTCATCTCAGATGCCTTGAATTCAAACAAGGGAACCAGAAATTACTATACTTCAGTCCTTTGGGAAGTTGTTTTGCGGGATATATGCCATCAAGAAGAGAGGCTTTCATTGGCATCACTTCCAATAAGCCTCTCTAAAAGACAAAGCATTGTGTACTTTGGATGTTGTTCTCATAATGTACTCTTCAACTGCTTTTCACAAATCAAGCCTCAGGCACATGAGGAGGAAATTACACTTCCACAGTCCATGCTTTACCTCTTCTGTTCAAAAACAGAGTGCTTAACTGACCTTGTCAGCACACACCTAAGAGAATGAGTAGTCGATGCTGGGGACACCAGAACAAGGAGACGATTCTCTCCCTCTTCTCTGCTCTGGTGAGGCCCCACCTGGAGGACTGCATTCAGCTCTGGGGTCCCCAACATAACCGGGATGTCAGCCTGTTGGAGCAAGTCCAGGGGAGGCCACAAAGATGATCAGAGGGCTGGAGCACCTCTCCTATGAGGAAAGGCTGGGAGAGCTGGGGTTGCTCAGCTTGGGGAAGGAAAGGCTCTTGAGAGACCTTATTACGGCCTTACAGTATATACAGTATATATATACAGTATATAAAGGGGCTACAAGAAAGCTGGAGAGGGACTGTTTACAGGGGCATGTAGTGATAGGACAAGGAGAAATGGCTTCAAACTGGAACAGGGTAGGTTTAGAGTAGAAGAAATTCTTTATTGTGAGTGTAGTGAGTCATTGGAACAGGTTACCCAGAGAAGTTGGGGATGCCCCATCCATGGAAATGTTCAAGGCCAGGTTGGATGGGGCTTTCAGCAACCTGGTCTAGGTGTCCTTGCCTATGGTAGTGGGGTTGGAACTAGATGATATTTAAGGTCCCTTTCAACCCAAACTATTCTATGATTCTATGAACAGTGACTACATTTTTGTTGTTCTCTTTATTTCTACCTAACTGGGGATACTCACAGTTACTAAGTTCATCTCCACATCTGTAGCTGAAGTTATTGCTTAAGGCTGTGATATCTTGCAAATGGTGACTGGTAATAATTGCACTGGGGTTTTTTCCCCTTTTTTCAAATCGTTCACTTTTCCTGCTCCATCATAACTTTACCTTAACTGCAAAGGGCAGTAATAGAATGTGCTCCCAAGAGAGGGTTAGAATATCTAGACAGTTGAAAAAAGCCTTTAGTGCCCCTTCCTTGTGAGCAGCAGCCAACTTTGGATCTGTCAGTGCTTACTGCTTTAGGATCATCAGAGGATAAGGCAAACAAGGAATTTCCACACAAAAAGGAAATATCTGACAAAGTGTGCCTCCTCCTTCATTTACAGAAATACCTTTAACAGTATAAACCAGCGAACAAATGTTTCACCAGTAAACATACTCTTTCAGTGGCAGCTAGCCTTCGAAGTTCTGTACCATTACCTTGCTTCTGCAAAAGAATATATAATCTCCTCTTGTTTCCCTGTGCAGTTTGATGCTGTAAGAATAAATTACAGCTCACAACAGGCTGAATGCACAGCTGGCATCGATCGCTTTGTTCCTCCTGTCAACTTAACTGATAACTCTGTATGAATGTACGATTCATCCCAACCTGCTACATCCTGAGAAGTATACAAAACAGCTTAAATCTATTTCCATTTGTGTCTATAAAGTTCTACTGAAGGAGAGCGATATCCAAACCCTCATAAATAAGGAAACCAAAGCACTTATACATGGCTTATACTAATTGATTTCCACAAAATCCCATATTCTCAGGATCAAAAGGATCAGTTTCTCAGAACTGCGACTGCCTTTCCTTCCTCAGTGAGCAGAATCTTCTGTTCTACAGATGGGCAAAAAAGCAACTGCTGATGTTCCTCAGCCCAAAGGCTGCTGTATTCATGTAGCTTTGCCTGCCCATAATTTCAAAGTGTGGGAAGGGGATTTTTCAGATTCTCCTTAAAAATGGATAACACTGGATCACCTACTCTGTCCTTTCCTAATTCCATTTACACAGTTCCTTCACTCAGCCTTGCTGAGTGAAGCAATCAGTCAATCCTACAGTTGGGAGAAACAGACCCTTCAGCCTGTAAAGTGACTGAGGCTGCAAAACAATTTGGCAAAATTAAACTTGGATGAACCAAATATCACTTGGGTATTAGGGTTGTCAATCGTCTCTTTAGAAAATCAATTTCAAAAGGACAGTGCCAGGAAGCTTATTTCATCTCAGAGACAAACTTTTTAGCAGGACATGTTGTGATAGTAAAGGAGGTAATGGTTTTCAACTAGAGGAGGGTCAATTTAGATTAGATGTAAATAAGAATATTTTTACAACACAGGTGGAGAAACATTGGAACAAGTTACCCAGACCGATGGTAGATGCCTCATCTCTAGAAAGATTCAGGGTGAGGTTGGACAGGGTTCTGAGGAATCTGATCTAGATGAAGATGGCCCTACTCATGGCAGTGGGGTTGGACTAGATGGTCTTTAAAGGTACCTTCCAACCCAAACCTTTCTTTGATCCAATGATTCAGATTCTCTTATGGTTGAAATGCCTTTGGTTTACCTTTAGAAAGAAATCCATAACACTTGGTGCTGGAATCTCCAGGTGACACTGTGTCAAACCGAGCTGGAGATCCCTCTGCAGCTCGTAGGAATAGGATATAATCAGCATGACCTGTTTTTTTTCTTCTAAATTCCTCTATTTTCATTCATGAGATTTTAGTGTACAGTTGAGAGTGTTATTAAAAAAGCTGAATAATGGTGAATGTCGTGGACTTCCCTACGGCAGAGCAGAGAAGACAACACTAAATAAATGAAATACATAATTCTTGTTTCTGCTACACTATTCTGAGCCAAAGTGCTGTATTCCTCACTGAGCAACCCCTGCTACACAGAAAGTGTCCCTAGAGAAATCAGTAGGAGCTGAATTGCAAGTAGTGTTTTTTAAGGTAAAAGATTGTTCCCATTACACCACTGAGACTAAAAATAGCTTGTGCCAGTTAGAACCTGTGAAGTCAAGGAAGCTTCTGTCATTGTCAACACAGTGCTTCTCCTGATGGATCCTACACCTTTAAACATCTTCTTCAGCTTGCAAAGCTCAAAGAATCAAGGAGGAGGAATGCTTTGTTAGGCACCTCATGGAGGAGGGGCTGAACCTGGTTCAAATAAACTGCAAACACGTTACAACCTGCTATTAAGGGAAAGAACAGGAGAGGCAATAATAGAAAAGCATTTCACAGAAGAGTATTGGATAAGAACAGACTTGCTGCGTTTACATGGCACCTTCCCCAGATGTGCTTTGCTAGCTTGCTGAGAGTGCAGCTGACATATTCCTGATGCTGCCATCCACATTACTTCCAAACTTGGCTGTATTTTTAGAAGGAAACCCAAGTCACAGTTGCTGGACACAGTGACTGTTGTGACACCACACTCTTATGTAACCCATAAGAAGCAGGACTTCAGGCTGAGGAAACATTGCCAGCTGCGAACACTGAGCACTGGAGGATTTAGCTCTCTCTGAGATCACTCATCCCTTCAGATATTCCTGGAACAAACACCCTCCCCCCTCACCTACTAAAGCACTGCTTTTGTTTCCTCAGCTCTCTGTCTCCAAAGCCATGTTTCCATACTCTTTCCACCTGAGCCTGCATGCCTAGGCACCTACACTAAAGCTACGTTCAGCCTGCAACACATACCAAATTATCCTGGCACCTCCAGTTGCAGGAGCGTGGGCACTGATAGCAGTGATAGCATCACCCACTGCCACGGCAGAGGAATCAAACACAAGCATCCTGCAGGTCATCTTATGGGCAGAACTAAACATACTTCATAAGTAAAGCCAGGTTCATTGTTAGTATGCTTGAAATCTTAACTGTGATCAAAGAATGATTAGTCTCTATTATTAATAAAAGAACAAAGAATACTACAAACTTTCAGTAACAAAGCAGTTAGAATATTTATGAGCTGTTTTTCTTCTCAGGGTCTCCAGTATCGTGCACCCCTTCTCTAACCATCTCATGTGTCTGGTCCTCTACACCACATCCCATACTTGTTTTCAAGGCCCCTGCTTGTATCAGACTGGTATTCGTCTGCTATATGGTGCTAAAATCATAAATATGTTGCTTTACGCAAGCAAGAAAACCTGCTTGTTATAGGATCTATAGTATCTATGTACACCATGCAACTGTAGATTGAGAAACAAAGTAAAACAAGTCAGGCAATAGCCACCTGGTCATGAGAAAACTTTTAACAGCCAAACAAGCCACAACAAAGCTCTGGGCAAGTAAAGAGAAGTTCAGACAAAGCAAGCCTGGCATTCCTGAGACAGACCCCGCAGACCTGGAACAAAACTGGTGCTCTGACACCAGCCATGGGAATCCTGTATTCACTGAGCTGTCAGCAGAGATCAGTATTCAGGGACTACTTGGAGGGGAATCCTAAGTTTTTGAAAGAACAATCATTAAGGAAAGATACTTATCCATACTCATATTTACACTTGGTGTCTAGTACCGGCAAATCTGAGAAATGGATGAAATGGATCCAGCTTTCCTTTCTACATTTTCAAACCACCCCTGCTCACCTAATTCAGCCTGACTTGACTTTGGTTTTTCAAATATTCTTGTCATCTGCAGTCTGATAAACAGTAACTCGCCCAAGGACTAGGTATTCATATGGGATTCAAAGTGTAAATGCAAGACTCAGCACCTGCCTTTGAGGTAGCGTGATACTCAGTTTTGTACTAAAACACCATTACCAGAATATGGAGAAGTTCTGGTGAAATCTATCAGCTCTCTCATGGCTACTGCTCATTTTGCAGACAACTATACTTAAAATTTCAGTGAAAAACACCTGCAATAAATGAAGGGAAAAGGAGGATGTCCAACACCGCAGGTTGCAAGATACTCCTGGAAAGTTATGCTGACTTAAGTACCCCATGGGACAGTTTAAGGTAAAACATATGTGCATTATATAATAAAACTCTGAAATGCAAAAACTCATTACAATTATACATGCTTTAGCTTAAGAACTATGCACTCGGCATTTTGGTACTGCCACTCAAACATGCTGACGTTTTTGGCCAGTTTTCATTGCACAAGTCCCAACCACACCACAGTCTTCAGGCAACATGCATCTATACACCAGTTCAATATTAAATGCAACAACTTTAATTGGCTGTGTTATAAAGTGAAATGCTGAGGAGAAATAACAGCAAAAGAAAAAATGCTGACCAATGCCACTCTGCTCACACAGCAAGGAGGTGAACCCTTACAAATAGATGTGAGAAAACTGTGAAACACTGGAGTTCTGCAGTTGGAGTTATTGCTTTGTATTAATCTTGACATATTTTCTATTAATTATTTCATTTTTCTATGAACATGTGAAAGCACTTCTCTTAAAAGCTTATTTTCAACAACATTTCAATAACTGTCAGTCTACCAGATTTCTTTCGTTCACAGTTGTTACCTACTCTTGGAAAGCATAAGCATCCCATTTAATTTATAAAATCCACTGAAGTAAAACTTGTAACAGAAGTGCTGACAAGCTTCCAATTCATAGAGCTACCCTTAAAGAATGATTCGTTGTTGAAGGTTTTGTTCATGAGTAAATACTCCAAATGTCAACTGTTTTTTCACTATGGGCAGAACATTTAAAATTGGGTTTAATGTTTATGTATACAATGATATAACTTGGTTACAAGGCATTCCCTTGCAAAAAATGAAATAAGCCTCTTGGGGTAGATGAGCACACAGTATCAACTCTGCTCCTTAAACACAAGCCTTATTTCCAGTTAAGGAAGAACAAATTAGGTTAAGCACATTAGGCCAGAAGCACATTAGGTTAGTTTTCTCCCAAGCATGGCATTCGGCAGTAATATTGTAGTATCAATATTTATCATAAGTTTAAAACACATTTCAGAGAACAAAGTTCCTGTACTAAAAAAATTTCATAGATGGTTGTAAGGTAACAGCTCTGACTCCAGAGAGCTTTGAATGGTTTTTGTTGCAATGCAGCTTCCATTAAAATTTAAGAAGGAACTAATTTATGAAATACTTGTTTCCAGTAGGTAACCAAAATATCTTAATCAAGATGATGCTTCCTTCTAATGCACAAGCGCACTGTCTGCAAAAACACCTGATCCCTTTCTGGATAGCCAGAATCAGTCACCATAAAGGTCGATCAGTGAAGCTGAATAGACTGATCCATTTCACAAACATTAGGATTAAAGGTACCTGTTCCTACAGCCCCACCCTTCTTGCCTCACAGGACTAACTACAAACACACAGTGGTCATGTACAGTAATTCTGTCAGGAAAACAAAATGTTGAGAAGTTAACAGAAACATGGTAACTTTATGAACACGATTTGCAATCTGTGCTGTCAACACAGAAGGACCACAGAAGGACCACACACTGCCCACCCCTCCTCCTTACTGCTACCTCTCCAACACCTACCCTTCGTTTTGCACACAATCTCAAAGAAACTGAATTTGCTTGATGAACACTCATTTGTCACCGTAACCATGGATTAGCTTACAATGTCTGTGACGGCACCTTGGCTAAATCTGTTTAAAATACCTACCCAAACTTTGAGAAAACTTGAGTATTTATTACCACAGAAAATTTCAGGCCTCAAGAAGTCAACACTTCTCTACATAGTGGGAGTGCCAGAGGTTTTGACATGTATCTTCTCTCTTTTTCCAAGAAACCAGGAAAAAAAAAAAAGAGCAAAGACAGAATATCTTCAGCAACGTTAGAAACACTCAAACATTGTATTTGGAATTATTCCACTTTCACTAAGCTTGTGACAGCTCAAAATTCTTGGACTGAACTATTACCGTGAACGAGACAGGCCCCTACCCAAGTAGCCACACTTACTCAAATTTCTGCAAAACTCACGTTTCCTGACTGGCTGTTGCATTAGAAAGCAACAGGCAAAGAAAGAAACTATGGGGTGGGGAAAAACCCTTGGACATGCAGTTTCCCTCCTATACAGACTCACACGTGGAAAACGCCCACTTGCATTTTATTTCAACAACCACGTTGCAAATTCAAAGGGAAGTTAAGTTCTCTCCCATAACAAAAGAAGTCAGAAAAACACCCCAAATGCAACCAGCATGTAATAAGAATTTTATTGAATACATTTAGAAAAAAAATAGAGCATGAAGACATGAGATTAATTTCTGCATATAATTTCTATTAATGTGCAGAATCAGTCATGCAAAAAGTCACCTCCCTTCCTTCAAACGTAATTCAAGATTCTTATAATGGTAAAATTATTACCACATTAAAAGAGTGTTCCAGACACATAACTCATTACTTTAAAAAGGATCTCCCTCCTGAACAGAGATAAAATAATTTAGTAGCAAATTGGGAAAGACCAATGATTAGGAAGTACAGTATTTAATCAGTACTCATGCCATGTTTAAAGAATGCAAGCCAAAAATGCATCATTATGTAGAATACATAGTTGGTTTTTTTCCAAGGCAAAATTCCTAGTAAAACTAATTCCTAAACTACTGAAATGGTGACTTGATAATGTACAAGATCCAGAATACCATCCAATTGAAGATTTTT
This sequence comes from Neopelma chrysocephalum, assembly GCF_003984885.1. NCBI lineage: Eukaryota > Metazoa > Chordata > Aves > Passeriformes > Pipridae > Neopelma > Neopelma chrysocephalum. The sequence continues at coordinate 16,642,075 of NW_020897702.1, read as the reverse complement.
TGGTGAAGTTATATCAGTGCCACATATGACCTAAGAGTCAGAGTAGCTGAACAGCCCAGTGCTTAACAGTATATTAACATTAAACATAAATTCCAATTCCTGCAAGAAATATTTTTACAGATACAAGATCACAGAATCATAGAACTGTTAAGATTGGAAAAACCTCTAAGACCACCAACTCTCAAGGTAGCACCATCACCATGTTCACCACTAAACTCATGTCCTTAAATGCCATATCCACATGTTTTTCGAATAGCTCCAGGGATGGTGACTACATTGCTTCCCTGGGCAGCCTGTTCCAATGCTTGACAACCCTTTCCATGAAAAGTATTTTTCCTAATATCTAATCTAAACCTCCCCTGATGCAACTTGAGGCTGTTTCCCCTCATCCTATCAGTTGCTACCTGGGATGTAATGTTAGGTAGGAAAATGGGCTCATACATGAGGGATATGATTAAGATTCCTGTCACAAACTTGTACATCCATGCAATTTTTCATATTAAAAAGGGATTGTGAAGGTAAAGTTTTATATGCACCTGGACAGTCAGTTCTTTCACATGTAACATGCTGTGTACATGTGTAACATGTAAATCCATACTGAAACACAGCTTTTAAAGACTTGATAATTATAAAAATATAGCTAGACTGTATCAAGTTAATCAACTTGATAAATACAGCACAACTGAAAACGTAAAAAAAGGATAAATTTAACACCAAGTATTCCTGTTCATACTTGTTTGCCATTTAGTTTTATTATTATTAGGTGAAAGCCTACAATCAAAAATCACTTCACTTACTTTGCAAATCTTGCTTTTGAGAAAGTATCATGACTGGTTTAGTACACCACAGTTGGCTTCACCCTCTTTACACAATTTTAATAAAATTTACAGGCAAGACAATATTCCATCTAAGTGTCAGCTACCACTATTCATGTCAAGATGTCATTGCACAAAATACCAAGATCAGCCACTAGTGTGTTCAAGCCTATTGTGAGCAACTGCTCAAAACATCCAAATTCAGTGAAAACAGCTCTTGCAGCTTGATGATGGATGCAGACATATGGTTCTAAAAAACTGCTAAGAATTACTGCAGTTAAACAGACTTATGGCAGTCTAGACCATCTGAAAGTTTATCTTCTTATTCTGAAAAGCATCACAGGCCACAGAAAGCTAAGTAATTATTGTAAAACCTATACCTTCTTGCCTGATCAAAGCTGCTGGGGTTTTTACGGGTTATTTGTTTTCTTACTTTTTTAAACAGGTAAATTTTAAAAGTGGTTTTACTGCCACTGATGGGAAAAGTCATTATAAAACTTTTGAAGTATCTTGAGTTTTGCGCTGAACGTACGAACAACAGGAGAAGAGTAGAAGAAATGAATAAAAAGCAAAAGCAAAACTGAGGAACCATGTTTACAGGAGCTTTCTCCTACTTATGGCCAAGGTGACTCATCTACCAGCAGAATGTAGTTTGAAAGGGTGTAACAGTTACTGGGTCCCAAAGCCTGCAGTATTAACTGCTGATAGTCCATTCATCCACATTTCTCTCCATTTAGGGTTTAGTATACTAGGGCAGAACATGACTTATTTAAAAACAGAAATTCTATTTTCCCAAGGAATTCCATTTCCCCTGTAGTTTTTTAAAAACTACATGTAAACCTACTGCACGTAAGGATGAAAATAAAGTGAAAATATGTCTTCCACATTTTTTCAACATATTTAGGGTATTTATATACCCATATGGATAGACACGCTTGAACTTGCTTCTTAAATAAGAACTTTATCCTGGCATTTAAACACTACTTATTTTGTTTTCCAAGTTCAGAGTTCTGCACATACAAACACATATGGCATGCTAGTAGCTGCAGCTAACTAGAATTTTTCATCCACTCAAGTGATTGTTCTCAGTATTATACTAATAAGTGCTCCACTTGTTGGTTCAGAACACCTCAGGGAATAACTGTTTAATCTTCAGAGGATCACTTGGCAGGCACACATTTTTGTAAGCTTGTACCCTATCACTTCATGGTACCTGACATTTTCAAATTTATTAAAAGAAAACAAAAAAGAGGGGGGAAAAACCCATTAGCAGAGGTTAATAGAGTCTACTCAGCAGAACTTAGAGCTGGAATTTTTAATAGGGGCCCAAGAGAGTATGCAACCACACTCCTTTCAAGCAAATGTGGAAAAAGTATCTTGAAATGAAGGCAAAGAAGCACCAAAACAAATTTCATATATACATCACTGGTGTTACTTTCTTGGTGTTTGGGGATGGTTTCTTTGGTAATGTATTTCCTACTACTTTAATCATGAAGTAGGACTTCAAGTACTGTTAGAGACGGAACTCTGAGCTTAAGTCAAATTATACCCGTTGGAAAACAACAAGATTCTTAGAAATCCATATTTCACTTCAGAATACCTTTACTATGTCCTGTGTTTCTCTTGGTATTATGCCAAGTCTGCCAAGGTTGGTAGATGAGCATCCATGCATTTTAACAGTCCACAGGACTGCTTGTTTATATATATAAGATTTGGCACAGTAAATAATGGTATGACTTATATAGGAAAACGTTATTTTTATTTCAGCTGGAAGCCGAAATTAAGAAAATATTCCAAGCAGAAAGAGAAAGCAACATTACTGTATGTGTTGCTGTTTGGATAAAAATCTCATCTTTACAACTATCCTGTTTTCAGCCACATATCTTTATTGATGAAGAACTGAAAACAAAAATAAGGTCTTGATTTGTAATTACAGTCTGTTCAAGGAAATAATATTTTAAAAAATATTTTAATTCAAAGTTACAATTAAAATTTGAGACAGACATTTTAAAGCTTGTTGTTTCTCCTAAGATATATCCTGTAGATAAATGAAAGTCTTAGATTACCATACTCAAAGTTAAAGTCTACCTATATGGAAATAATTTTCTCAAGAAACCTACAGTGTGTCCTGGTTTTTCATACTACACATACCAACCTACTTTGAAGAAAGTGTTGAGATTTTGAAAATGTAGAATAGGACAGAATACACATTCTGAAGATCCTCAAACACATACAGCACTTTGGTAATTTTACAATAGTCTGCTGTTTGTGTACTCTTTACAGTTGAAATGCTAATTTATCCAGCCATTTCACTGTCCATTTGCTTTTATATTTAACCCTTCAAATAACAAAGGAGTAAAAAAAAAAAAATATCCCTTCTCACCAACTTTTTTTCATTTTAACCTGATCTCCTGCTTTTATACATGAAAGACAGCAAGAGTCAATAAGTACTGGAACCCTTAGCAAATATCATTTATTCCATCCCTCCATAGCCAACAGGCATTGAAACAAATGTTCATTTCAGAAGACAAAAGTGCAAGCCTATAAGTGTTATTTCATATTATGTAACCTTTTATTCTAGATGTAGAACTGTATGCTAACCAAACTCAGATTTTTGTATCCGCATTACTGTACGCTTCAGAACGAACAGTGTTGAATTTAACATGGGCTACTGAGTACATCAAGTCTAAACCGATCAGTTGAAAAGCTAACACACACACTGTGAACTGAGAACTGGGATAGTCAGTGGGATATCTACTGGGACAGTCAGTACATGGTAGGAAAGGTTACAAGCAAAGGGCAATAGCTCTTTTACTCTAAATTCCCATGGAGACACTTCATCTAGCATAAATATACTCACGGGAGCAAGAGGAGAAATAGCTATTACGCTTCAAGTTTACACCCCCATTTACTGTGCGTCAAAGTTCTTTGAAGAAGGGAACATATGATCTAGCATTTAAAAAAAAAATCTATATAAAAGTTAAATATTTGATTACAGTAGCAAGTCACCACTTCATAATGGGAAATATCTTGTCTCTTGGAATCGTTATTGATCCGAACTCTCTTGTTTTGGTTGTGTGTCAGATACTGGTAATTCAAGACTTGCCCATAACAGGGGCTCTGCTTTTCTCATAGTGAGCTCAATCTTTGTAGCTGTCATGTTCACATAACTCCTCTTTACATCAATTACCTAGAACAGAAAATATGTTTCACTCTTCAATTTAAGAAACAGACTGCTAGATAGCTGGGAATTAAGTTAGGGAGTACCTCATCACTAAATTTCAGTAGCACTTAGGTAGATGGAGATCCCTCTGGTATCTTGAAGAGTCAGCTCTTCCCCAATCCCAAGCTATGGAATGTTAATGGCACAATCACTTGTCCCCGCATATCTAACACTGGCTAACATATATGTAAGCACACAACTATACAGTGTCAAGGGTTTTTTGCAACACCATTACCATGGTATTGCAATCAGAAAGGACCTAGGAAGGTCACCTTCTGTGCCAGCATCAATTATGACGCCACACCTGGGGCATTACGTTCAGATTTAAATGTAATTACTGAATGACATGCAACTGAATTTCTTTCAATAAACAGAGTAATAAGGAAAGCCAAATCATTTTGATAGAGAAGAAGCTAAAGGCTTGTCTTTTGTCTTTTCTGTTTTGTTTTTTTGTGTGCGTGTGCTTTATTGTTTGTTTTTTTAATAGATAAATTATTGTTATACTTACTCCCCATAACTTCACACTGCGATGAAATTCCTTTTCTCCTTCAAATACAATATGCATATTTACCTTAACAGGAAAAACAACAGAAAATTAGAAAATTTTATCAGGTTAATAAAACATTTGACATCTCAAGCATGTTGAATCAAAATATACCATGTTAAGATTTGGATCTCACAATGATCAAAGTGATCAAACTGTCCCTCAGAAACTGAAGCAAGTATTTATTTTAACAGATTCTGATACATTAACATAGTCAATAGTGGTCACTGGTAGCTGTATAATTTTCTCCCAGTGCACGATTTACAAATCAGAGAAGCATTTTAACACCTGTTTAATATGAGTAGCTGTGAAACAGGATACAATGAAGAATGATATTAAATTACATTAAGTCAAATACAATTAAACTACTAATCCATAATTATTCACACATACAGTGATGCAAATCCATCACACTTGGGTTTTAATTGCAGAAGTAAAATTAAAAGGTTTTTTCATTTTTGGCATACTGTATTGCAGCTTTCAAAAAACCCACACGTTAAAATGCAAATGTCCAAACAGAAAGGGAAAAAAAGAGCAAGCTATATATACTTGAACAAACAAAAATGCCCAGAAAAAAAGCCGTTACTCAAAAAAGACTCTTGTGCTACCTCTGCCTTGAAAATAAAGTCTGAGCAGATTTTCCTATCTAAAAGTCGCTGATCTTAAGGTAGATCCTCACCATTGTGCTATTTGCTTCTACGTAGCTCAGATCAGGAACAGAGTTTTTAGCATACACAGAAATAGTCACTTCTCCTCCAGTCTGGTGCCAATCATGCCTGCATGGAACTACTTTCTTACCCTATATAAGGAAAAAGGTACAGAAAAAAAGACTTACCATTATATTCAGGAATATTTTTTAAAATATTAATCAGGAAAAAAGCCCAGTACTTTTTTAGTAGCCAATAAATATATCTTTTTAACCCTTGAATGGAAATATTTTTCATCTTGTAATTCTTCAGTTTGTTCCCAACATTGCAATAAAATACCTACAAACTAAACAGATGCTCTCTCTCTATTTGTTATACTAGTAGCCAAATCAAGACACTCAATTAGATGAAGACCAGAAAAATATTCAGATGTGTAAACAGAATCCAAATTAGATGGAAAGAGATGCTTCCATCCATGCCCCTCACCCATGGAACCTCACTGACCTTATCTGCCCTGCCATCCCTACCTAAACAACAACTAGATCCCTGAATGGAACTGGAAGTACAGTTATTTTACTCACAACACGTACAGTTGCTCTCTTCATGCTCTCTGGGAGAGGAAAGACATCTTAACAATCTTAAAAATAATACATATGGAATGTATTCTATATCGAATACTACACACTTACTTAACTAACAGAATGGAAAAGACTGCTGTTTTTTTCTGAGGTTGCCAAAAACTTTTACCATGAAATAGTAATACTACATGTCACTAAAAAGAAAGGTAGTAGCTATTACAAGTATACCTGTCCCACAGATTACTTTCTACTCCATTTCTCAGTTATCCTGCTGTCCATAATATTTCAGAGGTAGTAATTTGTAATAGCTCAACTACAGTAATAACTCAATCAAGCTACACACTACATTTCAGTATTCAAAATTCAGAACAGTCAGCTACAGAGAGCAATCTCAGTGCTTCTTACCGCATCCTTTTTAGTCCATACGTGTGCTCCTCTTGCACAGCCTTCTTGAGCTAAAAACGTATTGAAGTCAGAAGTTTTTCTTTTACAACAGCTCCAATACTTCATCCTTGAGAGTTTGCAAAGTAATTAATAAACAATATTTAGGACATTATTTACCATGAATACTTAAGACCTTTCCTTTGCATGATATTACTGTTAATTTAGTATACCTTCTTCAGGCACTGCCATTTTTGACTGAACAGGCAGTACAAAATAAATCAAGGCAACATCTACAAAGAAAGCACGAAGACATAACACACTAGTTAAAAAAACTGAAGTTAACTGAATACTAACCCTTCATGGAATATAGGTACACCAGAATGGTATATACATACTTCTTCTGTGCTGTGTGGTCCTTCGTATGTCTAGTAAAACAAGTAAGTTAAAGTGTGTTACTGTTATAGGATTTGGACCAAAGAAAAAAAACCAAGCCAACATACAACAGAAACACTGAACAAAGCACTACAAAGCTTTTCGGTAAATAATCTAGATCTAATTGCTTGTCCTAGATTTTCAAAGTAGCCATTTGACTTTTATTCACAGAAGGTTCCCTGGCACTGCTAGGAAGCTGTATTTCGTATTAGTGCAATAGCACTGACATCAGTGGGGACACCATCTATGCTCATAAAGGTCACTTTAGATCTCCAGAGATACCTATCTTAAAAATACTCTGAATATTCAGGGCAAACAAGAACTTAACTGGTAAATAAATTAAATTTATCATTCATAAAACACACAGATTCTCAAAATGACATAAAATAAACAACATACAACTTAGCCACAATATCAGATCAGTTCTTCCTAACCCAAAGACTGCTGTAAGTTCTCCTCCCACGAGATCTTCAGTAGATAATCCAAAATCTGTCAGGTGATCAGTGAAATACCTACTTAAACCCTACTGTCCCATTCTGTACAACACAAGGGTGTCAAGTGTAAAAAACTTTCACTTCAAATGACTATGTAATATAACAACTAATATTGGCGTTAAAGCGTTAAAACACTGACTTTTTGATTCTTCTGGCAGGAAGCATTAACTGATAAGATCTGTAGATGTTTCTACAGATCCTCCCAGACCCTCAAGCGTTATCAGTATGCTACCTCTCACTAACATCATATTTAACATTTTAAGTTGAAACACATTAGTACCATGGATTTGGCAAGTTTACTAATTAAAAGTTCGGGACAGGCTTAAAAAATGTTATCTTTGACTTACTGCAAACAACACGCATTTGTCCATACTGAAGCGTGTTATCAATGTGCACTTTTTAAACCCAATGGACCTTGTGCCTTTTCCAAATCAACTTGTAGAACACAAAAAAATAAAACTGGTCATTTAATAGTTTAGCAGTTTGGTTTAAAAGTAGAACTAAACCACTTACTTTTGAACAGCCTGCATTTTTACATGCTGTCCCAATCTTGATTTCATCACTATCTTCCTCTGTAAACAGAATATTACAGAAAATAGCAACTGAATTGTATAATCTACTCAACACTTTGCTTTTATTAAGAACTAAAATGAGCCAAGGAGCATATTAGAAAAAATACCTCTCTCAAGCTATTTTCTGCCTGGCCCTGAAGTCTGCCAGAGAGGTACAAAGAAACAGAAGTTATGCAAACATTCCAAAAGCAGTATTACCTATGCATATAATTCTAGGTTCTATACCTTTACACATTTTAAGTGGGGCAAAAAAAAATGATGAAGAGGATTATTACAATCACAGGGGAAGAAAACAATCATTCATCTCGTTTGGTTTTGTAAAATGAAGAACCTAAAAGTCTTCAACTACTGTCTATAAATACACGTAAGGAAATAATTGGGATACCATGGAGAAAAAAGAGCTACATTAGCTTGGCACAAGAACAAAAGAGCATAAAATAACCATTAACGTAGGTTGAAATTAGAAAGTTTTTCTTAAGTAGCAGTGTAGTTCTGGAACCAAATTCCAAACAAACTGTGGGCAGAAAAAGGAGGAAAAAGAGAAAAGGGAGAACCAACTAGTCTTCAGATGAATTTCACCAGTTTATGAAAGGCTTTATATGACACTGCGTTTGCAACAGTAGGAGTAAAGTTCATTTTTTGGAAACTCTGGCAGTCATCTATTCCGAAATGGATGTTCCCAGTATGTCTATTTTAACCAGGACATCTCAGAAAACACACAGTTCAAATAACATTAAGGACAACATACTGCTCCTGACATCTAACTCTCAGATCATTCATATTTAAATTTTGATCATCATTTCCTGGACTGGAAGCTATTTCCCACATTATTAAGAACTAGAACATAATTACATGAAACTATCACTTCAGGAACAACATAAAACAGCATTTCCTTTATTTGTGTGACAATTAGCATCATATACCTCTTAAACTCCCTCTATCCTTACCTTTTTTCCCTTCATTTTCTGATGACAGTTTCAGTTTATCAAGAGCTTGCTTCAAGGAAGCTGACACTTTCAGCTGCAAATTTGTCATTGGTTCATCTGGGCTAAAAAAAAGGCCATGTATTTATGTCAGCTTCATGGAAAAAGAATTTGCAAAAGACAAAGTAGTAACTTTTAATCTCACTACAAGGCTCTCCCTTTCATACCTCCCTTACAACAACAAACAAACATAATTTGTAAATACCAATCCTTACTGTTTATGGAAAAACAGACTAGAAATTTAGAAGGCAGTCTTGGCTTTCATCAGGAAATCCTAAATACTCTACAATAATGGAAATAAATCAGACATATTAAGGAATCTAAATACAAGCACCCTAAAATTATTTTTATGACTGTTTAAACCACTAAACACAACTACCAGTGACATTCTAAGCTATGAGGCTATAGACTTCAATTTTTGATTCCTGTGGAGATAAGCAGAGAGATCCAGTACTTCCTTGTCATAATCAGAACTCTTCTATCTCATTTTGAAGTCTGAGATAACATCATCACTGCTACCACACAAGCTATTTTAAGGTTAATTTGGGGATTTTTACACTATATGAAACGTGCAACACTCTTTAACCAAGCGAGCTTTAACTTGCCCAACTAACCACAAATTTGGAAAACTTAGTTTCATACACTGTACCTCGGCCTTTTAATTGTTTCCAATGGTTTTGGTGCCTGAATTATGTGTTCTTGAAATCTGGGTTTCAGTTCAGATAGCTCCTTCCGTTCAGAGGTAGTTTTGACTTCCGGTTTAACAGGTTCAGGAGGTTTCTCACTGTTATGGAGACCCTTTGTACAGCCCTATTGTGGAAAGTATATGTTTATGCAGATGCAGTGTAGTTTGTGTGCACAATTAAAAATTAATGAAAACTGCAACAAGTTTTCTTGACTTATTTCTTCAGCTCCTTCTTCTCCTCTAGCCCACTCTAAACATTAGCTGTGGGATTTCCTTTGCAGTCAAAGTGGAAAATATCCTCATTTGGACACAAGTTAAAAGAAAAATGCATACTTTCTGTAATCAAGCAAAGCAGCAAACAATACTGACCCTCCTTCATTATTGGCAAGTAGTTCTATTAAAACCTATTTAGATAATTATAACCATTAAAGCTTGAAAATGAGACGACTTCAGCATTACCTTAAAAAATCAGTGCATGTAAGAGTTTAGACAGTTTTAACAAAAGTAGGCAAATTTGAAACATGTAAGCACATGTACCGTTTAATATTAATCACCGTCATTTGACATATACAAATTGTAAATAATCATGAGTACATACCACAATGCTTAAGAAGTCAGAAAAGTCTGTTGTTCTTCTCTTACAACATGACCAACCCTATAAACATTTTGGAATAAAAACAAAACAAGCATGACTACCATACTTGACAACAGCTTATAAAAAGAAAAATATTAATTATATTACTTTACAAGATATGGCACATCACGACTAGAGATTATTTTTTTCCCTTCAATGGACAATATTATCTGCATTTTTAAAAGCCAGAAAAGTCTGTTACAGCTGGAACTTCTAGTTCACTTGTGTTGCCTTAATCAAGTTCAGTAAACATGAGGCAACATTTCCATGACAAGTTAGGTGCCAACTCTGTACAACAGAAAACAGAAACGTTACTTATCTCATAAAGTAACACGTAAGCAAACAAATACTATAACTGAGACTAGGCTCACCTGTGGCACAAGTAAAGGCCCTCTTCCTAAAATGACAGGGATTTTTTTCTTTCCTTGAGCCCTAGTCAAATCTTTCAATTGCTTATTTTCCAACAAAGCTGGATATGTGCATTGCACTGTCATCTAACTACATCAATCAAGAGCACTTTTTATTATGTAAACCAGAAATCCAATTTTAGAGAAAATTGTCTTGCCACTGTGAATAATGTATCTTAGAACTCGAAGAACCTTATTAAGGGCAACAGTTTGACTAATGCACCACCACTTTGAAAGCTTAAGTGGTATGGCATGATGGGTTTCAGGTAGGTGGTTCTAAAATATCCTCAAAATATTAACCATTTCCACAGTCGAGGAGACAGAAGGTTCACCTTGCCCTCTTAGATTATCTAGAATTCATAGCAGGAGGAAAAATGCTCATGTGAAATTATGATGAATTTTTAATCAGGACAAGAAATAGGATAAGGAGAAGGGGGAAAGTGTTTTATAAACAGCGCGTCTGTAAGAGACAGAGGGAGTAAACGTAAGCTTTTGAGGCAACTGTATAATTTCTGTCTTTATAATTATGTAGAACATTTACGTACTGTGCTATGAGCACAACTATAATTTTATAAAAAGAAATTGCCATAGCCTAAGTAATTGGATCATATTTAATCTCAAAGCATTTGTCCCAATTTGCCAGTGACACACAATGGCCAATTCCGCAGTCATGTATTGCAATATAAGCAATAGCTCGCAGAAAACACACTGCCCAGCATATATGCAGAAGCTTTCACGAGGCCAAAAGACATCACATTGTGGACTGAGATGCACTGCCAGTAGAAGCAGTTCCTAAATACCAAGAAAAAAACCCCTTGCTCCAAAGCTCAGTTAAACAGCAGTTCAGTGTTCCAAGAAAGGTCACTTAGGCTACCTCTGTACTAATACAGTAAGAAGTGCCAGGCTCCATTTCTGGACACCAGATTTCTGACTATACACAATTAAATTCTTAGAATGATTTCCAGTACTGTTTTGGAAGTTGTGTCTCACTTTGGATGCAATCAGTAGATCCTGAAGTAGGAAAACAGTTTAGCACAAAACCAAATATGGGCTGTCCAGCTGGCCTAAGCGCTGGAGACCAGTCACAGGTACATTCACCATTGAAGAGGTAGCCCAAGAACCCTGGACAGCTGCATCAGAGGCATGGGTAACCAGTCTCAACCAACATTCTCATCTGGCTGATTAAATGAACACGACGGTTTTTTTAAGGTAGACAAATGTCATACACACATTAGAGCTTTAGCCACATTAGACCACAAGCAGCTGGTCTGAATTCCAAGCAGGTTAATTAACTGCGAGTCTGACACTTCTCAATGGCTCCACAGACCTATTCAGAGGACCTAATTAAACTGTTAGAGACCTAAACTTAATCAACAGAAAACATGTCATACAGACTTGCATGACATTTAGACCACATGAGTAGAGTTTTTAATTTCTTCTTCAGGGTTAAGTGTGCTTTCCCAACTTCATGGGGTTGCTCAAACATGATAAGCTGAACATCAGTTTCTCAACACAGAAAGATCTGGAGTTAAAAAGGAAAAGCAGCACACTGTTTTACACATACAGAAATAAAGATAACACTTAAAAGGACAGTTACATACTTACTTTGAGAGCATCATGAAAGACTGGCACACCTGGATGGTAGGTGCATGAATCTAGAAGAAAAAGACTATTATTAATATTCAGGCATACTAAGAATCTCTATTCATCTGATCACAAACCCAGTAAAAATTTCACACTTGTAATTCGTATATGTTATCAGCTGTCCAATTTCCCCAAGTGCACAAAATTACTAAGGAAACTTAGACTCCAGAGAACAAGTTTTCTGGGTGCATGAAGTAAACCTAAACAATCAGGACTTTGTTTCTTCTGTATTATACATCACCAACTAGAAAGCAGGCATCTAAGACAAACTTACTTCCCTGTGGAGCAAGAAAACTTTCTATGGACCACCCCTGGTCTTCACCAAAAATCAGTCTTTACGGGTTATTCAGCAGAAGTAAAAAGGTGACCTTATGGCCACCCAACAGACAGAAGATACTGGTTTACAGCATCGAATACATCTACTTGCACCTGGTAAGAGCTTTCTATGTAGAAGCACTCTGTCAAAAATTCTCTTTGAACACAAATCTCAAGTTCATGATTTCATCCATGATGATTAGCTTTTTTTTTTTTCTTTTTTCAATGTTTCTAGTACCCTAGGTCACCTAAGGACTTAAACCCAAAGGTTAGCCTTCCACGTACACAATTTTGACACATCCATACTATTAATTATTAATGGATTCTGTACAAACACTACACTGAAACACAACCTTCATTAATGAAAGTGTTGATCTTCATAGATGTTTATCAACATTACACAGCTGTTCCTTTTTACTTATGTATTCCTTTCAGGTGTAATATAATTGCTCTGATCATATAACTTCTCTTTGACATTTATTGCATGCATAGTATTTTATTGACCTGACTCTAAAAGCAATGGGAAACACTAGCTATCTTCTAGCCCTTAAACCAAAATGTTTTGTATTTGTTAGAAACAGCTAAAATTAAAAGTGAAACAAACAATTTTATGATAAGCCTCCAATAAAGTACCAGAGTGAAAAATATCGCAATTGCACATAGTAGGAAGCAAAAGAGAAAATTGATAAATAACTTTATTAATTATCAGCCTGCAGATACTAAAAAGGAAAAACAAAAAAAAACCCAAACTTTATTGTTTTTATCTTTTTTATAAATATGTAGATTTTAAAGCAATCTTGTTTAGTATAATTTTCTTTGATTTTATATTCAGTGCCTAAGTCTAAGGCAGTAATACTGTCTGACAGATAGCAGTTCCCACCTTAACTCAAAAGGCACATACTTTGGACATCAGTCCTTCAGTCAGACTTACAAATATATCCATGAACTTTTATCAATTCCTTCAGCTTCAGGGTGAAAAGCTAATGCTGGTAAACCTCACATGAAAATTTAAAAAAATGTGGTTATTTTGTATAAAGAGCGCTATTCTTTTCCAAAAGTATGACAGTATGTCATCAGAAACATCATGAGAGTAAAAATGAGCTCTGTTTGTAGCAAAGATTATTTCTGATTTAGAAGACTTAAATGACTATTTCCAATTCCTCACAAGCATGTGGGTTTCAATGACAGAGTTGTTGTTAATCACTTGCAACTGTTTTAGACACTAAAACCATTTTATGGTCGATTAACTCAGAGACAGCTCTTCTCCAGCTCACAAGTCCGATGCAGACAAGTGTCTGTTTGTCCATATGACCAATGCCAATCCTTCTTCCTTCCTCCCTGGAGCCTGCTCTGCAGGAGGTACATCATGGAGTAAATGACAGCCCCCTTGGCTGCTACCTCATGAGGGCCAGGCATGCTCCACAACAGAAGATGCCAAGACAAGGAGCTCTGCAATGCCTCACACAAAGGCACTGGGATTTTTCCACTAAGCATTCTGACCATTCTCCGTCCTAGAGGGAGTAATACAGTAACTGAATAACAGTAAAACATCAACTCATTTTCACTCATAGTGAGTCCAACAACTCTTATCTAAGTGAAGTTTACATTCATAGAAGGATCCCTAGACTAGGTGGGGAAAACTGGAAAATTAGGATATACATTGATGATCACCCACACAGTTAAAAGCATGTTCTATTTTACATTTTTCACTGAAAAAAAATAAATCAAGTTGCCTCTCCACTGTTATTAATAACTTTCCTTAACCAGGAGAAACAAAACTATTTCAAAGCAAGCCATTTTCTCTCACCTTCAGATAATTTTTGGACACCCGAGTACCACAGTTTTTCAGGTTTTTGTTGTTGCTGGTATGGGGCTTTTTTAATACTGATTTCATACGCAAACTGATCTCACTGTGCAAGCACTGCAATCATCTTACCACTACATTCTTGCTTATTTCTTTAAGCACTTTATTAGTCCTTTTATTAAATGTCAAAGTAGAAATTTGTATGGGTCACACAAACTTAAGAGGTATTTACAATAAAAGCCTGTTGAATTCTTGAGGATGAAATGATGTATCTGTCTACACACAGCTTGCAAAGAGTATGTGCTTCTGGTCTGGCAATGGACCAAATTAAACTGCATTAAGAAAAATCAAAATTACAGCCTATACCAAAAAAAGTTACACTGCAGTGAAGAAATTGAGTCAAACACATGTGACATGTACAATTTCAGTCTGGTTTTGCATACCATCTTCAACTGTCATAAAGCAGCATTGCTTTCAAACCTATGCCAAAGTGTGCATGTATTACCTCATACCACTGTTTTAATGCCAAAATATGATCTGCCCTTGAAACAGATTAAAAATGTTCATATGGTCATTCAAAGGTTAAAAAAATAAATTAAAACCTACTACCTCTTTTGAAGTTAGAGCATAACTTCTATGTCAGATACTGTGCAAGTCTTTTACTACTAGTTAATCCATACTGCTAATGTATCTAAAACACATATGAAATTTGTACCTTGCTAGGCACGCCACAGACAAATTCATAATTGTGTGCTCAGTCACAATTGCACAGACATACCTTCAATCCTTTCCCTCAGGCTGTTTTTTCTGCCTCTCTTTAAAAGGCATACAGTCCTTCATGTCAGCCCGTTGCCACTTGCTCACTTTTTGGCAACAATGAGAGTTTCTACAGAGAATACGTCAATGTATTATTTCAGCCATCAGGTTCTGAAGAGAAGATTAATGGCCTCTTACATCAATCATCACTAAGGGAATGTCTATACTACAGGTTGAATATTGACATAACCCCCTGAAAGATCCAAAACAGCTCTGGGGCCTTCTGGACCCACAGTTTCTACCTATTCACTTAAGAAAACTTCCTAATAATATTTTTTTTTCTAAACATGTCAATGCAAAACTCATTAAAGGGATTTGTATTTTGGTTTGACACATGTACTAGCTTTGAACCCCACAAAACTTTAAAGGTAAAGCCAAACACAGTTCTGAAATAAAACCAAACATTTGAACTTGACTGCATTACACAGTTAAATGTGGATTTAGATGTCTAAGTAGCTATCATCCCATTGACCTTGGTGCAGTTTAGGGATGACAGAAGTTATAATCACTCTACTGCTACAGAAAACATAAAGCTTGGTTTTCTGAAGTGATCTGTGAATAACTATGTTTACCTTTAGAATTGCTTAGTCTAGGACACTGTAACTGTTCTAGTCACTTATCAAAACAAACTTCATCTCAAGAAATTGTTTTCCCCAATCCAAGCACCCCAGTTAGCACTTGATCACAAACACAAGAATACGTCATAACAAACTGTTCTTTTTACAGCGAGTGCATGTGATGAAGCCCCAACAAGATTTTTTTATTATAAATACCCCTATCTGCTTTGTCTTTTAGGGCAACGGGTGTAGGGATGGTGGTGGAAGAGATTACTAAATGAAGCATTCCATAACTGTGCCTGCTTTTGTTGTTACTAACATTAGCAAGTCCTGCTCAGTATGCTGCCCTACTCTTTGGAAATACTTAGCTAAGAAAAATAAACACACTTTATTGAGGGTTCTTGATTATGGAAAATGCACAGTCTAGAACAAGTTAGCCTACTTCTAATCCTGTTGATCACTAAAAATTAAACTAATGCAAAGAGGGCATTCTAGAAATTCAGCCAACAGAGTTATTTTACAAATCAGGTTAGGGCAAGCCTACTGAAAACTCAGATCACCCTTCTGCAGCCTCTGCGGAATTATGAAACGTCAAATGACTGAGCGGTAAAGATGTTTCACCAGGTACTGCATTCCCAGTATACACAAGGGAAGCACCTCAGGCGCTCAAGGCACTTGGCAAAGCAGACACATGTGTCATTAAGATACATATTAAGATACATTTAATTACCTGCTGCAAGTCCACACATTAGAACTAAAAATAATAATAATAAAAAAAATAATAAAAAAGCCACTGGTAGCTGCTATGCATACAACACTCACAGAGGTCCTCAGCAGAAAAGCCTCTGTTGCTCAGGGCCTCCAGCTTTTCCCTTTAGACAATATGACAGCGATGTACAGAGCCGGGCCAGCCCCGACCCCAGAAGCGGCAGCAAGCCCCACATGACAACACGAGCGTGCCCAGGCGGCGGGGGCGGAGGGACGCGCACCCCGCCGGCCGCGGCTCTCCCTGCCCTGCCCTGCCCCGCGGGCGCGGTGACAGCCCCGCACCGCCACGGCGCTCCTGCCGCCGACCAGGACACTGAGCACGGCGGGCACCGCTCGGACCCGCCCGCAGACCCCTCCGAGAGGCCGCCCCTCGCACCCCCGCGCTGAGCGAATGTCAGCGAGGGAGGCGCCCCGCGCCCCCCGCTCTCACCCTCCGTGTTGCTCTCGGGGTCGAAGCGCTGCCCGCAGCCCCGGTTGTAGCAGAGCAGTGACATGGCGGCAGCGCTGCCCCGCAGCTCGGGAGCGCGGAGCCCGGTGGAGCGCCGGACGGAAGGAAGGAAGCCGGACGGCAGCGCCGGGGGCGGGGCGGCTCCCTCGGAGGAAAGAGCCGGCCGGAGCCTTCCGGAATCTTCACGAAGCTTCGGGGGAAGCAGGGGGCGGGCGGGCACGGCTGCGCAGGCGCTGTTGCCGGAACCCCCGGGCCCGCTGGCCCAGTAGCTGAGCCTGGGACCGGGGTTGCTTGGGCTGAGCTGGTGCGGGGGTGCTCGGCCTCGGGCTTTTTCTTTTTCTTTAGGAAATGACGAATGCTTACTTCTTAAATGCCTATGATGCGTGTGAGGTTGATTTAAAATACATACTTGTGTGTGTGTGTGTGTATTGAATGATTGCCTCATTTGCACAGAAGCAGAGAGTAGTCAGAAAGTACTATGAAAAATACTATTTTATGTTCTCTTAATTCCCTGAAAGTTAGCCAAAGTCTCCCTGGGTGCTGCTGACCAATTTATGTATTCTCTATAATGTGCTAGCTTACCTGGAGTATTAAAATAGGTTGTTTATCAAAACAGTGAATGGTTTGGGCTGGAAGAGAGCTTAAAGATCATCTAGTTCCAATGCCGTGCTATGGGGAGGGACACCTGCCACTTGACCGGGTTGCTCAGAGCACCATCCAGCCTGGCCTTAAACACTTCCAGGGATGGAACATCCACAGCTTCTCTGGACAACCTGTTCCATTGCCTCACCACCCTTACAGTAAAAATTTTTTTTCCTGATATGGAATCTAAACCTTTCAGTTTGAAGCCCTTCCCCCTTGTCCTGTCACTATGTGCTCTTGTGCATAGAATAATTGTAGCTAGCTACATTTCTACATGCAAATACAAATTGATTTCTCCTAATTAGAAGTCAACTGCACAGCTTTTAAAATAGAATTGTGTAGCCGTTCATACAACATACAACAAATCCTGAAGGATATGCTCAAAGAATGAGCAAATTGATTCTGAGAAAGTGCTTTTTTTTCGGGGTTTAAGGATGCAAAAAGGGTAATCAGGAAACTGCTTCCAGTGTAGCCATGAACTTCTGGAAACTTGTAAGTTTTTGTGTGATGCCCTCCACGTGCTTCTTTATCTATGTCTCACAGAAAGATATACATTCATTTGAGCCATCCAATACCAAGTGTTCACTTCTGATCTGCAACTCCCCCTGAGGCCTGCTATAAGACTGGGAGGATAAACTGCTTAGTTTCAAGCAGATTAAAAAACCCCACACCTCTTGCTAGTTACCAGAAGCATTTTAGTGTATAAACAGAAGTGGTGATATGAGTTTGGAAAGAACGAGAAGACGTAAGAATGCTTCCCTTTCTATGTAAAAAGCAATTAAGTTATTTCTGTTTGTTAGATCCCTTACATTATAAGTAGAAGATTGATGAAATGTTCCGTAATTAAAGTAGATGTGTGTGCATCATTACCATAAGGTCAGGAATTGTTCTTAAAAGATGAAATTTCTTTGGTTCCCCAAAAGTGAAAGTACCACATGAGAATAAAAGTGTGATCTATATCCATAAAATAAGTTTTGTGCTGTTTCTCTGTGTTTGCATTTCATCCCTACTGAGCAAGCCTACATCTGTTTCAGAAGGAGCCAACATTTTTTGTCTTTGTGCAATGCAAAGAGGTTACGCTTCTGCAGAGGCAGCATTAATTTCTGTTCTGAGAATATTTGTGAAAAATTCAGAAAGTGTTATTTTAGCAGCATGGTATTTACTGGATTAAACAGTAGCATTCCTGTGACCTCATGTCATAATGGAGTAATAGAGTTTGATTCAAACACTCAGAGAAGACTTGTGGGAAGAAAAATAAAATCCGTGTAGTTCCCAAAAGTATGATGTGGTGCTATTCCACACCTAATTACTATCTCAGTGATACGGAGACAGGCTTTTAGATCATTCAGACTCAAATCCATCAAGAATGTATTTGCTACATAGTTCAAAATTCTACAGCATATCGGATTAAAGAAAATTTAAAACTAATCTGACAACTCAGTTTGTTGTTAATTTAAGACACGCATAATCAGATCTCTGAAAGTTACTGACTGTATCTGTTGTCTTTGTGTGTAATGTTAAATAAAATCAGTTCTTTGTTTCTCAGAACAGTATACAAGGAGATAGTGGTTTGTAATCAACTTTTGAGTTGAAAACTTTTGAAATCCCATATATGCACAAAACACTACAAATTGACAGTACATAATAGTCATCTCACAGAAGTCTGCATAGCTTCAAAACGGCAGTTTCTGTGCTTGATAGGAAGGCATAAAGGATTTTCAACCCAGTCTCGGAAGTGTGGAAAGTAACTTGTTAAAATAAGATTTAGATAATCATCTTGTGGGCATAATAGACTTAAGTCTCATTTATTCCTGTATACTGTGTTGCAGAAACCTCTCATTTGAGATTCAGAGTGATAAAGAATAACTGTCTAATGGTTGATCACTGAATTTTGGTTCCCTAGCACTTAAAACATCAAAAGTACTTAGATAATTTTTCATTTGTTTTGTCCTTTATTTTCAGTTGTGAAGTCTTCCAGAGTGTTAGAGAAGCTCTTATGGTGTCTTTAACAACTGGATCTTGTATTAGGTGTTCTAAGACATCTTATCTGAGAAAAAGTGAATGATTTGTGAGCATACACCTTTTATTTTGTTTACATATGCTCTATTTTTCTCACATCAGAGGTTCTAGACTTAAAAAATTTTGGAAGCAGTGTTCTACAGTGAACGGACATAACACAGGAGAGTGTACTGCTGCTCCGGACTTTATGTGTGCATACGTTCTGACATGATGAATGTATTTTCTGGTTGATAGCAGAGGGATTTATATCCTCTTTTTCTTTTCTTGTTTGTTGTTTTTTCTTCTTTTTTTTTTGCATGGAGCTAGATTCTGTGCAAAGATTTCCTCTGCCAAAAGCCACCCTGAATTTCAACCAGTAAAAGTCATCTCATCTGTCTCAGGGTTAACTGGACTTATGCATATCTCCAAGTATTTGAAATGGAAAAGTTTCCCTCTAAAACTGGAAACTGCGAAAAACCAACATGTTTCAGTTCACTTCTCAAAATGCAGAATCTGCTGATTTGTTTGCCAATTTGTTTGGTGAGGAGCCTTTCATTCGTCTTTTTGCAAATCAGGACACTGTTCATGCAGAATTGCTAAACATAGGGTTGCAAAAAAGCCCCAGACTAAACCAGTTCTTAATAAATCTGATGGAGACTGGGGAGAAGATTTTCAAGACTCAAGCTCCAGGCTAGGGCTCTTGTGTGGATGGCACCTGTTGCACCAGAATGTTTTGGCTTCTTGTCAGAGGCAAAGGGTATTTTGGGCTCACTCAACTTCGTTGAGACAGACAGGGAGTCCTTGAAATTTAAATGAATTCTGAGGACTCATTGAGAGTCAAGGCAGATTGGTCTGTTTCAGATCTGGAAATATCAAAATGTGAAATAATTAAGCAAATCCTTTCTTTAGGAGGCTTAGCAGAGGTTTAAAATACAAATGTAAATCCCTGTAAAGCTAAGAGTTGAAAGCCTGCAGAGTTTGCGAGAAACTGTCCTGTTCAACTGAATATGCTCAGATTTGATGGGCAGAACATCTTAAAATGTCCCATCTCAAGGAGCAGGAGAACAACTGGCTTTTTGGGAGAGAACACTTTTCTCCCCATCTGTGACTGCTGTTGCTAACATTTTTTAAATGCTGGGTTTTCCCAGGAGGTAAGAGAGATTAAACAGCACCCACTTCTAATAATCCACCTGAGTGCTTGCTGCTAAAGCACAGCCTGAATTTGAGTAGATGCTTCATTAAGGCTCACCACCTCCTTTGATATCAGGCTTTAGCACAGGCTTACTGTGTGATTGTTGGAATTCATTTAAGGCAGAATTTTTAAGTGTAATTTTATAAGTAACGTAGGTGCCTGCAATATCTAGAAAATGTTGCAAATTTTTAAGCAGTTGTCAAAAGTCTACTTTCAGATCCTGCTAAGAAGACTGGAAATTTTGTTACTGAGCTCAATAAGATACAGGTTAAATCCAAATAATATATTGATGCTTCCCCATTTAAATTTTTCTATGCCTTTGACCTAGCCGCAGAGAGTAAAACCTCTTTGATGCAATCTGTAAGCCATTCTGTAGAGTGCTGCTTTGTCATAACTTGCAGTGATGTGTGTATTATAATGACCTTTTTCATCCTTCCTGCAGCTGAGACAGGATTGAAATACAACACAATTTGTGAATAATTAAACATAAATGCTATGAGGAAATCTAAGACATTTAAAAAAATTTAAACAGCTTCCTAGATGACAAAAACCACTCAGATAATTCATGTGACTACATACAGTACAGTAATGCTGCGACCCAGAGCAATTTGCAAACAAAGTCGAGGGATTACAGGAATAATAGCTGGAGAAGAACAAAAACTAAATATGCCATCCAGAGGGACCTTGACAACCTTGAGAGGTGGACCTGTGTGGACCTCATGAAATTCAGCAAGGCCAAATGCAAGGTCCTGCACATGGATCAGGGCAATCCCAAGCACAAGTACAGGCTGGATGAAGAATTGATTGAGAGCAGTTCTGAGGAGAAGAACTCGGGGGTGTTGATGGATGAGAAGCTCAACATGACCTGTCAATGTGCGCTTGCAGCCCAGAAAGCCAACCATGTTCTGGACTGCATCCAAAGCAGCATGGCCAGCAGGTCAAGGGAGGTGATTCTGCCCCTCTGCTCTCATGAGACCCCACCTGGAGCACTGTGTCCAGTGTTCCCCTGGTCTGGGGCCCTCAACACAGAAAAGACATGGATCTGTTAGAGCAAGTCCAGAGGAGGCCATGGAGACAATCAGAGGGCTGGAACACCTCTCCTATGAAGACAGGCTGAGGGAGCTGGGGTTGTTCAACCAGAAGAAGAGAAGGTTCCAGGGAGACCTTAGAGCAACCTTCCAGTATGTAAAGGCTACAAGGGGGCTGGAAAAGGACTTTTCTCAAGGGCATGTAGCTATAGGATAAGAAATAATGGCTTTAAACTGAAAGAGGGCAGGTTGAGATTAGAAATTAGGAAGAAATTCTTTACTGAGGGTGCTGAGGCATTGTAACAGATTGCTCAGAGAAGGGGTGGATGCCCCATTCCTGGAAGTGTTCAAGTCCAGGTTGGATGGGGGTTTGAGCAACCTCTAGTGGATGACATCCTTGCCTGTGGCAAGGGAGTTGGAATGAGGTGATCTTTAAGGTCCCTTCCAATCTAAATGGTTCTATGAGTCTGTAAATATAGATCAGATACTTAAAAGTTACACTATAGTAGCATGTTCATTTTAACTTAGTGGATGTTTTCATGGAGTGTTTGAGCTTCTATCTCCAACTTTTTGTCCTTTTTCCTTCTTTTCTCTTGGAGGTGACGAACACATTTAAATCTGGTTTTGTGCATGTTGAGGGGAAGTTCTGAGCACCTGTTTCAGCAACAGACAGGGCTTACATTAGAAGTGGCCTGGTTATTATTTCTGGGAAATAATGATGACCTTTACTTTCCTCCTCTATAGTTTGCCCATGTGATTACTCTCACTTGGTCAGTATTGCCAAATTCATTCAAGGTGCTTTTGTATCTCTCAGATGTTTTTAAAATAAGGGCATTTGAAATGTGCAAATACGCATTTGTTTATCGTAATGGTTCTGAAACTTGAATCTAACAGCTTCAGGCTTTTCTGGAGCTGTCGTCTGGCTACTTACTTAAGAGCAAAACAAGAAAGTGCTGAGTTTGTTAGGTAACTATAAAAGTTTTAAGAATAAATTGTGGCAACGGTAGAAAAGGTCATAACACGGCTAACAAGAGTATGATCTGGTTATGCCCTTTTCTTCATTCAATTTTCTGCAAGCATTTTCAAGTAAAAGCAGCCATCCAGTATACTGTCATATCTGTTTCTGATGCTGAGAAGTTACTGGGACTAAATTACACATGCAATGGAAGATCTGTGCAAAAGGATATACAAGCCTGCACCTTTTGTGAAGTATTGTTATAGTGATGTAAACAATGGATTTCTCTGTTCATTGATAAAGAAATAAATTGGATTGAATCACAACACTTTTTTTAGGAGCAATAAGAATTGGAAAAAGCCCACTTAGTTTTACGTCAAAAAGTTGAATTGATTATGATAAATTTAAATCTTCTTAATTGCAAAACAAAGATTTAGCCTTTGCAATTTTTTTTCTTTTTATCAGAAAGGTTTACAAAATGAAGGTGTAACTTTTTGTGTGTAATTCAGAAGAATTACAGAATCCAAAGAAAATGGAACAGTAACATGTGAAGAGTGTAGACTGAAAAACAGCAAACACATTATGAACTCTGTGTGTGCTGGTTGAATAAGTGTTAAGAATTTCTGTCAGCCAGAAGGTGGTAGCAGAATTCTCCTGTAACAGCTCTGAATTATGTTCCAGAAGGCATTCTCAATACAAAGTGATTTGGAAATGCAATTCAGAAAACATATTTTTTCTAGTAGCAGGAACAAATAGCATTGACATTTTTTCATTTGGCAGCATCTTTGAGTAGAAAAGTGTCTGCACTTATGCCTGAGATGTCATGCATTGGGAATGCATGTGGGATCTGTTACTTGCGTTTTGTCTCTGTTTTTTTTGCAATTGTAATTATGTTTTTTACAGACTTTTTAATGCCAAAGGAAGTCGTTTATGGGCTGAAATGACAAGCGATTTATTTTTCTCATAGTATTGCAAGACTGGAAGATGTCAGTACCATGAGAAGCCCAGATAACACATTATTTCCATCCAGAGGAACTCTGTCATTCTTTCACGGATATGAGCACAAATGCATATAGTGATATCCATCAGCTGGGACTGATGCAGCACCCCAGTCATACTTTTAACAAGTGTAACAACTTGAAGATGAGAAGGGATAAGTTTTATTACTCTGTTTTATTATTTTGTGATGGAATTGTGATACTTGTGTGACCCTCTGTGCACGTAGCCATTCCTATTTCAGCAGAGACACTCTTCATCACTGCAAGAAACTTGTGAGAAATTCAGTCTCCGGAGCACAGTCTGTCCCTCATTTTTTCTTAACCATTATGTCACAACTCTCATGATATTCAGTACTCCTCTGCAGACTTCTTTAAGAAATTGTTCTGTATCTTAGAGATAGTTTCCATGGTAACTATGATTGTGATTTTTGTTTTGAGGTTTTTGTTGTTTTTTTTTTTTAACTTAGCGAATAGTTTGGAAACAGAGAGAGCAGGGGTTTAGAATGATATTAAGAAGAGTCACTGCAATAAAATAAGCTTGAAAAATAAAGCATTCTCTGCTTGATCTATCTACCAGTAAACTGAAACAGCAGTTCAAGAGAGCATCAGTCTTGCCTGGCTTAGAAGCAAGCAGACTGGAGCTGCTGGAGCTACATAGGAAAGCAAAAAAAAAGAGAAGAGGCACAGAGCAAGCTCTGCCACTCTTACAATTTTGCACCTGACGGTCTTTTTTAAATTACCTTTTTACAGTGACTGCAGTTTTCAGTCTGCTCTTGTTGAAGTTCTGACAGAGAAAAGCATTTACCCAAGATTACAGCAACATACTATTATTTCGTATGTGATCCTCTCACGATTTTTGGTTCTTTACAGTATAAATATAAGATTGTTTGGATGTATAGAGCAGTATGTATGGAATTTCTAGTGGAGCCACAACAATCACAGTGATGAAGATACGAATAAGCTCATTTAGAACACACCAAAAGATGGCAGGAAATACAAATTAGGAGTAGATATAAATATCAATATTGATACATATATATAATATAGATATAAAAATACAGATATACAAAATATGGTAAAGATCCAGTGTATATGTACTGTGTGAAAAACATGCCAAAACATTGAGATAATCACAAAGTTCAGACATCCATTTTGCACATACACAGGGAAAGCATATTCACAGGAAAGGTTTCTTTTATGTAGGTGTTGCAAAGATGCCAGAGGTAACATTGTAAATTATATTACAACACCTGGGCATTTGAAAAGCCCTGTAGTAGTTTTGCCAACAGCCCTGTTTTCTGTTGAAACAGAAGCTAGGAGAGGGTTAACCCAAAGTGGGCTTATTCAGTGAAAATACAAATATTTATGTAATAAATAATAAATGTTCTGAGATTGTATTTAGAGATCATTGCCACAATGCTTACCGATTCTCTATCTGTATTTAACTGTTTTTTCTCAAAAGAAGGAGACAAATGTTTATTTTGGGGAATCAAAACAATTATATGAAATCAGAGACCTGACGAAGGAAAAGGTGCTCTTAGTGAAGTGCTCTGATATTTTGTCAGTACTGTTAAAGAAATCAGTTATTCTTCTGTTTTGTTGCAAAATGGGGGGGAAAGGACCACATTATTAAAAAATGCTTTTCAGATATGGAGTTCAGTTCAGCACAGTTGTGACGTGCACAGTGACTGCAATTTCAAATGTGTAGGGTACAAAAGTGTAATTCTAGATAGGCACAAGCAAATGTTTTAGAAATAATATATGATTTCTTTATCTCCAACCCTGTGAGAAGTCCTAATGAAACCCAAAGATCTTCCAATTTACTTTAAATTGGTACTTGACAACTCCTTTGAGATTATTGAATGTTATTTTATCTTCATATAATGTTGAATGACTATTTGCTGAAAAATTGAGGTTCTTTTAAGGTGCCTTATGTTGGACACCAAATTAATTGGGTTATCTGAACTCCATTAGTCATCTGAAACAGCTTGGTCTCTATTTCCTGCTCTTACTGACTTATTAATATGGTTGTGGTAGGAGAGGAAGAGGGCAAAGAAGAAAATGTCAGTGCAGTTATTTGCAGGTAATGTTTCCATCGTGAGAGCAATGACCACTGCAATATTTGCAAAGAGGCTGGATTGCACAAACCTTCTGGAGAGTCACTCTCCTAGAACTGAAGTGAAAACCCTATTGTAGTAAAAAGTGGAAAAGATCATATTTTGTAAAGTGCCATGTGTTGACCACTTTGAAATTTTCCATAGCTGGCAATGAGAGACCAAGCAAAGAATGAGGACATCCAACTGGCACTTGTCCTCCACACTGCTTGTATTTCCCTTTATCCTGTCTCATTGATGGAAGTGAAATCCACAGCCTGTGTCTATTA
The DNA here is from genome assembly GCF_003984885.1 of Neopelma chrysocephalum. Taxonomy (NCBI): domain Eukaryota; kingdom Metazoa; phylum Chordata; class Aves; order Passeriformes; family Pipridae; genus Neopelma; species Neopelma chrysocephalum. The sequence continues at coordinate 16,616,129 of NW_020897702.1, read as the reverse complement.
AACTGTGAATAAATGGATGTGTCAATGAGTGAGAAATTTTAAAAAGGAGGAAAACTCTGCAATTGATCATATGTAACCAGTATGAGAAACTTAAGCACTTGTTATCAGGTATGAGTAATTAGAAGTAGGACCAGCAAAACCAGGGTATTTGTAATTTCAACTGCCAGGCTGGTCTCAGAATTCTCCAAAGCAGGATACAAATATTCTTGTGACCAGCTGTTTAAGCCTAAATCCATAATAAAAATAATGAGTTATTTCACACAGTATGTGAGGAGGCAATTAGTTATTAGAGGCCTAAAAAAAAAAAAAATCAATGATTTTTGTGCAAGCGAAGCTGGAGATCCTCATCTTCAGACTTTTGTGATTGCAGAACAGATCCCAGTGGGTGCAAGTGCATTGCATGCTGAACTTAGACTGTCAGTAACAGACCACAGAAGCTTTGGAACAGGTCTTATGATTGGATGTTCAGCTGGACAACAAGGGATATGGTCACCAGGTCTGCCTTAAATGATCTCAGCACCATCGAGCATGCCCTCTAATAGGAACAGTGTCCTGCAGTAATAGGTAGTGGCAGAAATGCATCTGAGCAATGGGTGCATGTAAACTACATGGTGTAGTTGGAGCACAACAGCACCTGCCAGAGGATAGGTTGTTGGTCTAGAAAGGCTGACACACTTAATGTAAAAAGTGTGACATTACATGATACTAGATTGACAAAAGATTTTCTTAATTTTATTTGTTGAAATTGTCTGTTTTGGTTTTCTTTTCCCCCAGACTGTTGCTCAGATAGCTACAGTTGATGGCAGTTTCCTTTTCATGTCATTTGCCTTTATTACAGTGTGCCATAATCCCTGCTTAACATGCCCATAGAAAACTATAGCAGCAAGCAAAATATTTATCTGCACGCTACAGCCTGTTTCTGAGCCTAAGGTGATGAGATGTGTATTTTCCTTACAATCTTCTAGTAATTTATGTTACTATTTCACCTTAGAAAAACAATCTCATCAGTAAGAACTGTGAGATTTCCCTGTTTTCACAGTTATGTGAATGCCATCCTTCCAGAAGTAATAATCACTTGTTAACCTTACATTTGCTGCTCTTTCAGATTTCACAGCCAGAACTGACATTGCTGACAGCTTGATAAACTGTTTGCCACTTACGATGGCTTTGCCTCTTCCATGAACACTCTTTCCTGTGTAAATTCATTTTGAAGAACCACCCTGATTTTAATCTGAGTCTTCTGCACAAATTAGGCAGCCTTTGTTGCTGCAAAATTACCAAGGGTAAAAAATGTGAAATCTTGCTTCAAGAAAACGTTGTCTATAGTAAAAGAGCAGTTTGTGTGGAATAGTTCTGTGGCACTAATAATATGGATGCCCTAGTTTCACTTGGGTCTTGGCAGTAGATGATACAGTGGAAGATATAGTTTGCAGGTTATGTCTTGCATTTCATTTCATGGTCTGCTTTGCTAATTTTCTGTTTACTTTTTAGATAATCTGTTGACAAATTCACCGACAGGTGGTGCTGCCGCTCTAAATCCTCTGTGTTCAGTCTTGATTTGAGAACAGAATGCTGGCACTTGTATTTCAACATTCCAGTGATTTCTCGGGCTCTAGAGAAAAATACTATGAAATTTTACTGGGGTATAATCTTTCCCATGTATTCTGGGAAGATAGTTGCAATAATGAATCAGGATCTTTTATTATAACAATGTTATTGTGCTTGTATATAACATCTCTCAAAACTGATCCCACATGAGAAAGATCATGGACTATCTGAATCTTCTTGCCATAGTCTCTAGTAGTATGCAATGAATGTGTTCTTAATACATGCTGAAGTAACTAATTATTTTCATACATAATGCTAGGGAACAGAGAGACATTAAGAATGACTCATGTGGGAAGTCTTTATCAAGGCAAGGAATTAAATCCAGGTAACCTGTCATACCTAATTTACTTGCTCTTGGTCAGGTGCTCCTTCCTTAAGAAATAATTTGGGAAAGGATGTCTGTCCTGTCTGGCAGTGATGGAAACATCACTTGTAACATCAGAACAAGCAGGAATGCGGTTATACTGCCTCTGTCCTCTTTTCCAGAAGCAATGAGGCATAGCTATTTTATTACGTTTGTTGTCATTAGTCAGGGCTACTGCTTGTTTGTCTGAGACTACTAATAAACACAATGTGATTCATGCAGAACTGCTTGAGGGATGGCTTGACTCCAAAAGCACAGTTTAGCCTTTATTTGGCAGTTGTTTGCTTAATGCAGAAAAATGTGCATGAAAGCTATGAAAAATGAATCTGTGCTGTAACACATAGCTTGTAAAATCCACTTGATTTATCCTGCAGAAGATATTGCAGTATAAAAGAATAATGAAGACAATGCCTGCCTTCATTTTCTTTTATTTTTTGGTTATGCTGTCATCTTCCATATTATTGCAACAGATTCTGGCTTACATGAAGTCATCATGACTAATAAAATGTCTTTAAAATCAGAGATGATCTGTGATGCGGAATTCTGAAAAGGGCATTTTTTTTCATCTAATTGTAACATATGTGGAATTTTCTTTTCCTTGTATGGTAACTCTGATTTAATCATGAACCATAAGGGAGAGATGCAGTGGAATGGAAGAGTAGAGCTTTTGAAGAGGCATTGTTGCCTCTCCAGAAGTAGGGCATGCACCATAAGTACTGTGTTACTGTTGTAGGCTGGTTACTGCCTCTGTCCTTTGTTCTGTGTGTAATCTAAAGCAATGGTTGCCTTCCTGGGGTCTCTGAATCTCTGGAGATCTTTGAGCCACTTCCTTTGGGTCCTTGGTCTTGGAGAAGGTATCAGAAAAAGGCAACATATTGTTTAAATGTGATATATAGGGACTGTCATTTCCAATGAAAAAAATAAACTTATCAGGGTTCTACAAAGTAAGTAACTTTGAAATCATCGATCTAAATGATGGTCCCTGGAGAAACTGGAAGTGTGAGGGTGAGGAATACAAAAGTAAAAATGCAGAAACAGAAGAGCTTCATGCTGGGAACAAAGCCCAGATTTTTCTGACCCAGCTGAAGAGGGCTAAGAAGACAATTGTCTGGAAACTCTGAGCAATTGGATTAATCTCCATTAGCATTTTAATTTGGATCAAGAGTGCACTTTTGAAGTGAACTCCCACCATCCACATTTTCTCTGCTTTGGTTCAAAGTGGTCTGAGAGTACCTAAAATAGAAATATTTCAAATGAAAGCGGGATGGAAGAGGTACTCCAGGAGCACACCTGGTCCATTTTACTTTGTAGTGAGCATGCAGGAGACAGGACTGGACTAGATGTAATCTGAAAGAGCCCCCTTGAAATTGTATGGGGCAGGCATCATATGATGATGATTATATGAGAGCCTTTGATGACAGGGCTTTTGGTCTTCTGATCCACTCTTGGTGGTCACTGCTACTTGCTAAGGCCAGTGCAGCATAGCAGGTAGTGTGCAATAGGGTTCCACTGCAGTGAGTCTCTGGGCCAGTCTTCATGTGGAGATGCTTTACAGTCTTCATGCTTTCAAAGCAGGTTCTCACGAGTGTTTCTGTTACAGGCAAGACCTAGGTGGGCACTAACTGACCCTGTCATTGCCAGGGAAAGAAGAGCACTGTGATGAACTGAGCTCCAGCCAACCAAGGTGATCAGCGTGGGTGGCAGGGGACTGTAGTGGGTGGGCACCGCATTGAGAGAGGGGACAACTGCAGGGCCAGGGCCCAACTGGCTGACCAGCAAGGGAGCAAAGGTCTTAAGAAACTTGAAGAGTGTGGCAGTCTCCCTGATGGAGAGACTAATGTACAGTTGTACATTAGTGTTCTCCTAAAAGGTTCATAGTGTCTTGCTGAAATAGGTTTGTTTTTTTTTTTAATTCACAAGTCCTGTTAAACACAAATTGGTTTAGCTCTCCTGCATATTGCGAATAATTCTCTTCATTTCTTGATATTGCTTCCTTCAGGGTATTTGAACTGTGTTATCATCTCCCTTCAGGGTCCTTTTATCTGACAGTATATTAGAGTCCTGTTTTCTCTATTTTTTATGTCACAGTCTCCAATCTTGCCTTCATTTTTTGCCTTTTTCTGCCTTTAAATATGTGGGAAAAATTGGCATAAATATGTGGGAAAAATTTAAATATGTGAGTAGAAAATTTCTTATAATCCTGGGTAGATCATTACTGCATCATATAAAACTTCTCAGGATTTGACTTGAACTGTTTTAAATATATCTACTGTTCCAGTTTCTTTTACATACCCAGCTTTGTTAAATTATATATATCTAAGGAAGGGGGGTTTAATGGTTTGTTGGTTGGGTTTTGTTTGGTTGGTTGGTTTGGTTTTGCTCAGCAAGTGAGATCTACAGAAAATGTGTTTATTTAAATGGCAAGTTGAAATTCTCTGAAATATTTTTTTTTTAACTTGATACTTTTTCTCCTTTGCTTACAAAGTCTGCAGAGTCTGCAGTCCTGCCCGGGGTGTGGATGTCTTTGCACTTGGGCATAATCTCATTAGCATCACCAGGACTTTCTACAAGGTGCAAAAATATAAATCCAGTTTAGGGATTAAGACATACCTATGACAACACACAAACCAAAAGAAAAGCCTTAGCTAAGGAAATGATGCATGGTTGGAGAATGAGGGACCCTGGGAATATGTGGAAGCAAGAGATTCACAGGCTGCACAGAGAGGTTGAGCAGCCTCTGTGTCTGGTCGTTTCCAAGATTGGACTGGGTAAAGCCCCACACAACCTAGTGTGACCTCAGACCTGGCCCTGCTTTTGGCAGAAGGTTGAACTAGAGACCTCCTGAGGTTCCTTCTGTCCTGGTTAGAACGGCTGGGACCAATTCATCCCTGGATGGGTGTAACCCAAAACTGTGTATTCTATAGCCTCCATGCCATTTCCCAAAAACTGCTGTCAGTAGAGGCCTGCAAGGTGGGAAGATGTTCCTGTACCCTTTTATGGAATTCCCCGCTCTGATATCCTTATATGGAATTCCCTGCTCTGATAAGAGGGACTGAGCATCCACATGCCCTTTTATGGAATTCCCTACTCTGAGGGAGGGACTGAGCACTCCCGCCTGAACTGGAGAGTATATAACTGGGAGTTTCAGAGCCTTGGGGCTCTCTCTCTCTCGTGGGACCCAGAGGAAGACAGCAGACCACCGCTGCTCCCAACCAGGCTGAGACCACCACCCTCGACTGGACTGCAATCACCACTTCTGACCAGACTGCAGCAGCTCTCCCACCAGCAGGTTTATTCCCTCTCCCTTTGCTTTGGACTCAGGGGGTGGGCCAAGGTACACCACTTTTGTTCATACCCCAGGGTGCTGGGTTGGTACATTTGGGTTTTGTGGATTAAAACCAATTGTCTGTCTGTATAATTGTACTTATTGCATTATTTTAATAAATTGTTATTCTGACTTATAAATCTCTCTTTTGAATTGAGTTCATTTTGCCTTGCTGGTTAACTTTTAAACCAGCACATTTTCAACCTAAATTTCCCAATGATCCTATGAAAAAGAATGGCTATCAACATGGTGATGTGTGGGAAAATATTAATAACCCACAGGAGTAAGTCTGTTTACTAATTTTTCTTCCATAGTTACTAGGTTTGAACAACCTCAAGAAAGAACAAATTTTCATTTCTTTAACAGTAGGGATCAACCAATTGCTCCCATAATATAACACTATGGACTATTTTGCTGGTCATATTTTCAGGGTGGCAGAACCAAATTTACAAACATCTATAGATGTTTGTGGTTGACAATAGAATCTGATTTTGGAGCCACAGCACATTTTATAAGTAGCTTGCTGAAGCAAATCATGATTTATCACTGTAAAGGGGTCAGGGCCATAAAATGTAACAGGGTATAGACTCCTTAATAAAGAATCTTCCAATGTACTTTAAAATCATATAGTATTTTATAATCCTATAGCAAATTCTATAGCACCTTTCTGTATAGGTTTGAATTACCTACTCACAGAACCTTACGTTCTGAACTACCAAAACTACTGGTGTTTTTTTAATGTTTTTCAGAAGATCTAAGTCCCAGGCTGCTTGGCCTATGAATTCAGAAGAGATCTTGACGCTAGACAGCAAGAACACAATCATATGACATAATTTTAAATGTGCTTTAAATCAAGAAGGAGGGTTTCAAGTGTGTTACACCATGTCTGAATGGAATTAAGGATGTTAGTGTATTCAGTGTGAAGCCACTAAAAAAACCTAACTGTTAAATATACACAAATAAGGCTGATTTATCAGAGAAAAAATTTTAGATGTAAATATGCTTGTTATGCGCAACTGCTTCCATAGGGGACATCTGACTGAAGAAAACACCTCTCAACTTGTGCTTTGACCTACAATTTGCTCAACAAAATTCCCCAGTACTATCAAATATGTTGATTCCTTTAGCCATAGGGTAGCTGCCCATTTTCCTTTCTTTCCTCTCTCCCTTGCCCCCTTCTCCCTCTCAATTTTCTATTACTTCCTTCATGCTTTTTTCTCTCCCTTCCCCTTCCTTTTCCCCTGTCTCACACATCTAGACTAACGGCCTACAGACATGACTTTCCCAAACATCCAGTAGGTTACTACTATATTAATACAGAAGGAAAGAGAATGAATTGTAAAATCATTGGCAGATCAAGAAAAAAACTGGTATGTATCACATGGGAACACAGTACTCAGAATAATGTGGAGGGTTTTATTTCTAAGGAAGAATGGTAATGATATGTAAATTAAAGGCAGAAGAATGGAAACCCAGACTGCTGCATGAATAATACTTCTGTACTTCTGAACAAAGAAGGTAAGAGTTTTTCAGATGGCTTGTACAGCCACCTCTATACCAGTTATATGGAAAACCATGTCCAGTTTTGTCCAGACATTTAGAGTGTCCATTTGGGGTTTTCTGTTCAGGAATCATTCCTGACAACCTAACACAGTAGTGAAAGGAACAACAGAAAATTGAATGCAGACAACATTGTTGAGTCCACCTGAATGAGTGTAGGAGATGTAGTTGCTCACTGTTCAAGACAAGTCAACTGCAAACATCAAGTTCTTTAAATTATGAAAAGAATTATTAACTATCTTATGGCTAAAGAATATTTATTGGTGTATCCAGTGTCAGGTCTTTTTGTTTTCTTTTCATGTATAGTGCAGAAAATAATTGGGGAATGAAAAATCCTTTTTAGGACTGCAATAACAATTAATCAAAATTGAGCATGTTGTAAAATATAGCTTGGATGTTCATCTGATGCAAATAAGCTCTTGTTTGAGATCAATAGAGCTGTGGCAATTTATGCCAGCAAAGGGCTCAGCTCTTTTTCTTTTGAATAAAAAATATACCCAAGCATTAATTTTTCTTTCTTATAGTAAGTGCCAGATTTCAACCTTTTCATTCACAAAGCTGTGGGACATAATCAGTAGTAAACCAACCTGTCTCCCATAATTCAGTGCTTTCTATGATAGGGTTTGTCATTGTCTATTTTTCTCTTGGGTGGCACCCAGGTGAAATAATGTAATTGTGAGTTTAGTCATGCTGCTACTCTGAAATTCAAAGTTAAACAGGACTGGAATACTTTCTCATCTATGCCTCCAAAAATCTGATGTAACACTCAAGAAGTCTTGAGTGTTACAGTACTGTCAAATAATTCCTGCCCTAATATAGTTACTGACATGAAAGAAAACAGTGGATCTAGGCTGATAAGGAGCTGTTTTTTGACAAAGAGGGAGAAGTACTTTGTCAGAAACAATGCCGCAGCATTGTAGCTACAGCATAGATCTCAGTGGGAGACCTTAGGAAGGGGAGAGTGATTATATTTTAAAACAGAGCTGATTGCATTCAGTATTCACACATTCCCACAAGCACATGCAATACCAAAATGTGTATGTTCAAATAGTCTGTCTTCCCTTGTAGCACCAATATGCTGATGTTCAGGCAGGCAGACCAAAATTCCCTGTGGTGTCATTCTCCTCTTTCAGGTAACCAGCAATAGGACGAGGGAAAATGGCCTCAATTGTGACAAGGGAGGTTTACATTTGATATTAGGAAAAATTTCTTCACTGAGAGAGTGGTCAAGCATTGGAACAGGCTGCCCAGGGAAGTGCTAGAGTCACTGTTTCTGGAAGTGTTCAAAAAATGCATTGATGTGGTGATTAGAGACGTGGTTTAGTGGTGTGGATTTGGCAGTGCTGGATTAATGGTTGGACTCAATGATCTTAGAGGTCTTTTCCAACCTTCATGATTCTATAATTCTATAGCACAGAGGATGAGAGAAACAGGCCAGTTTCTCTTCATGTCTTCTGAGTTAAGCTTAGGTTGGTGATTTTGGATATACTTTTTTGTTCCCCATATAAACTGGGAATTAGTCTCTGCATGCTGTCTCACCTGTTAGCCCTCAGGGTTTACTCACTGTCTTTTCTTTCCCAGTTTCTTCCTGAGAAGAAACATAGAGATGTGCTGGAATCTTGATGAGCTCCTGATCTAAGCGACATCAACACATCATTCTTCTTGCCTTTCTCCTGCTGCATGATTCGTTGTATTGCTTCCACACATGTATATTTTTATTTATACCAATTTAAACACCTCTACTATAATTCTCAATACAAGACAGATACTGTTCTTCTTATATTTAATGTAGACATTCATGATGAACTGTGATGCTGAAAAATAGGAGCATTACAGAATTGATATCCAACTCCTGTCATAAATCATCATTTAAAGTATCAGTATTATCGTCACTGGTGTATTACTTCCCATTAGAAGGAATGTTGCAATAGCAGGACAATTATGGACTTGAGGACAAAGGCACATTAAGCTTAATCCAGAGCTGAGTATACCTTACAATATGGGTAATTGCTGTTAAGAAGTGTTAACATAGTCTGCATATCTTCTTATTCTTGGGACCAAATTAATCTCATCTAACTAAATATCTGCAGTGCTGACATTTATTTCTGAGCTGCCCAAAGTTCTATGTTACAGGTGAAGAGAAATGGGCACTTCTAAGGTGCAGGTTTTTTGGCCTATTTTAGATGCCTACTCTAGCCTAAGAAAAACAACAACTAAAAATGTTTATTTTTCCTCTCTGATTATAAAGGAAGGCTATAGAGAGTAGTTCAAATATATAGATCTACATTTAGTTAGTAAATATCACCCCAAATGTCTATGTTGTGTAATAATGGCCCCACGACTATTATTGTGACCAAGTGTAAACAAAATAAAATTTTCCTGCTGGCCTCAGAAGAATCACATCAGTGATGAAAATATTTCTGGAATATAAAGAATTTGAATTGAAGTGTCCTTTCCATATGTGTGGGATTGAGAGAGTTACTTCCTTTGGGATGTAAGTAAATGTATTTCAATTTAGTGAGAGGAGAAAAAATCCATTTTTATACAAGGGGAGAATTTGATCCACGTTTTTCACCTGGCACATGCTAGAATTCAATCAAATGTCTCCTTCACATGACAGCATTTTGTATTTGATTTGCTTTTTTACTGATTACTGAATTGATAACCGTTTAGCTCCTTCAGCAGATAGAGATCAGTACCCACTGCAACTATCAGTGGCAATTGTGTTGTAGTTGCTTTATCTTGAGTATTTTTGTTTTCAGTGGTGACTACTGTATTTTTGATCTACTGCTGCTCTTGCTAGTTTAAAGTCTCAGATTTCAACTTTTCCAGATGACCAATTCCTATCTGTCACCACAGCTGATAAGTTGTAATGTCTGTGCAATTCCTATTCAATCATTATGGCAAAGGATTGCAAATGTGACTACTAAATTTAAGTGCTCACTCTGGAATACTCACATTCAGCCAGAGTGACATGGGACTTCTTGATGACATGGCTGACAGCTCAGTACTGATGTTTCAATATCACAGTGGATCCAAAATAGTGCTGTATGCTTAAGTTTAGGTATTTGAATCCTGCTCCATCTGGTTTTGAAATTATTGAACTGAAATATTGAACAGGAGTTTTTTGAGCCCCGTTTCAGTAAGGTAAAAGAAAAAGTAAATTATTTGTCCTGAATGGGATTCCCTTTGAATGACTCAAGTCTCGTTCCTCTACTGAAAGCTGCCTTTCTCGCTCCCTAAAGTCCCAAAGCTCAGGCTCTTTTCAACCTGTGTATTTACTGTTACATCTGATGCAGATGTTAAGAAATAGCAAACTTGTATTAAAAGCTCAGTGGAAACATTTCAGCACAATGCAGTGAAGATGGTCACAAATGTATGCTGTCCGATGCTGCACTGCAAGTGCTGAAGCATCATTCAATTTCTGACCGTAGCACACATTAACAAACTATGCCTGATTCTTTCTTTTTTTGTTTTCTATTTTTTAATGTTAAATTCTACAAAAGACCTTAGCAAGTCATGCACTTGTGATATTCAAAGAGCTTGCCTACAGGAAAGACTTGAATTCTTTGAAAAAGCATGTAGGATCAGGCACAGTGGTTAATATTTACTGGCTGCAGTTGCACAGCAACACAAAAATCAGAACATTGCACAGAACTGCAATTAGTCCTTGAGACTTTCCTCTGTTCATAATAGGTTCTTTCAAAGCAGATAAAGAAGAGAGAGGATTAGAAACAAGTGCACCCTCAAAATAGGAGTTGACAGCAAAAGGAGCAATGTACCATGTGCCATTCGAAATGGAGAGAAAATGTGTAAGAAGAGTTAAACTCATCCATAAGACAAAGTTCCTGGAAGCAGGCTCAGTCCCAGAACTCTGTTGTGGGATGAACATATATGAAGTGACAATGGACAGCAGTACCAGTGTTCAAGTGCAGTGACCTATGTTGGTGACAGTGTGAACAGTGTATTTGAGAGAGAAGCCTAGCAAGGACTAGTCAGTTACTGGGGGAAGCTCAATTTGTCGGAAGAGCTACTAATATTACATCACATAGGTTTGATGATGGCTTACAGGCTTTCTGTAATAGGATGAGGATATGCTATGGCTCAGCTCCTTGTATGTCCCATCATTCCAAACTAGTGTCATGTAAAGACACTATACATAGACGAAAATGGTTTAACTTCCTTGTCAGGAAGGTTTACCAGATGTTTTCGTTTCTCTCTCTTTGCAGAAGAACTTGCCACATCTGCTGAGTGGAAGCCTTGACAAAAAATGAGAAACAAAATTTGGGAAGGAGGAAGCCCTTGATCTAACATTCTCAACAATGCTTTCCATCATGTTGACTCTGTTGTTCTAATTTGCACTAAAATTGATAATTTTTTTTGTGCTGACTTAGGCCCCTGTTCAGCATTATTACTTGAAAACTGTGGTTGTAGCTGTACTGGAGAATGCTGATTGCAGGTTCTATTGCTTTATGTCAATACTCTCATGTCATAAGTGCTGTGCTTTCATATTGCTTATCATAATGATCTCCATCCTACTGTAGTCCACGCTGAAACTTTGCACACTGATGATCAGATCTCACTCTCCGTATATGCATGATGCAATAGAGCCAATGGCTCAACAGCAACTGGTTGTGAGATCAAGCCCTGAATTTTGAAATAACCTTCGCCGAATCTGTAGTCTATGAAATTAATGTTATTAAACCTATAGTACCTCCCATCTTTTATCAGAACTCTGAAGTGCACATTTGGAATAGTGCAATACTTAATGAAAGATGAATTTTATATGTGATGGATACTGCCCCAGAATGAATATGGCAGAAAATATCCAGTAGTCTCAAGCAGAACATGTAATTGATGCTAAAGACAAACCTTCCTTGACTTCAAGACATCTCTTGTAGAAGTTGTATTACAGTTTCCCTTCCAAACACCTATCATTCCTAATTAGATTACAGTGAATATTGATAGAGAACGGAATAAATATCCACATGGTGGTGCTTTATCAGGACCTCTCTGGATCTGTGCCTTCATCACATTCTTGTGTTGTCACAATCCATTATGTAGAAAGAAAACGCCTAGATGCTGTTGTGCTGCAGATTTCCTGTCAGAAATGCTGGGAAAATACGCAGGAATGGAGGAGGGGGACTTCTTCTTTCTGCAAAAGGCCAATATAAGCTGCGTACATACTGCCAGCATGACTTAAATAACTGAAGGTGCTCTCCTGGTTGTATTCATAGAATAACAAATTTTACCAGCATTGTTAAAATGAGTGTTTAAAAGTATGAACAGGCATTTCAAATATGGCAGTGGAGCTCTTACTCTGCAACATTTCACAAAACCCTGAATCTATGGAAGTAATTGAATGGTAGGGTTGGAAATGGGGTAATTTCCTTGCCCTAACTCAAGCAGCTATGAATTTGAAGACCAAATCTGAATGAATAATTGCAGGCTCCTTCTATAATCAGGGTGTGATTCATCTCGCGCTAGCACAGATACTTATAAACTAGCTGCCAGGATTCCAAAGTTTCAGAAGTCACCTGTTTACAACCTCCTGCTCAGCATATTTCCAGTATATTATTATCACACCCCTTAAGAGTTTTTTAACAATTTTTTTTTTTTGGCTGCTTGAGGATAGTTATTCCATAGTGTTAAAGAGCAGACTTTCACTGCTGACAGATGTGATATGTTTCGAAGTTATTGTCAAGACTTCTGAATGATCAAGAAAGTAGAGACTCCAAAGAAAAGGTATTTCCATACATGAATTGACACTAGAGTGATTTACACAAAGGCATTAGGCAATAGAAGAAGGAGGCACTCTAAGTCCAATGCATGGATGTGGTTCTCATTCATTCAAATCAGTGATTTTGTACCTCTTACAACTTGGTGGCAATAGCAAGGGCCAGGGCCTGTGTTTACCACATACTTCACTTTTCACAGGAATTTTGTCAGTAGTGATTACAATTTCTTATTTCCAAATATTAGCAAAGTGTTTTGGCGTTGTACTTTGCCTCTTGCCAGGTTGCCTAAGCAGTCTGTTGCAAGGTAAGTCTTGGATTGGGTGCTTTGCCTCAAAGGCACTGTGAATATTTTTCTGTCTTCACTGTATATGAAGCCAGGATCTGGAAGTTGTGGACAATAACCAAGGTTAACCCCCTGTTAGGGTGCTACATGATTTTGTTTTTAGCTTTGGCACCTCAGTAGTTATGATGACAAAGTTCAGCACCTCTATTAGATTGTTTGAAAGTGGTCTGAGTGCCTTTTCGCTTGAAAATCAATTGACAGTAACAAAACCCTGAGGTGGAGTTTTCTTCCTCTTAATATTAAACTCCTTTACTTTAGAAAACCGATTTGATGGTTTAGTTAGTAATTTTTTTTTTTTCCTCATAATGTGGTTTAGCTCAACATTTCATTTCACAGTACCAAAGCGAGCAAATGCTGTTGTGCGACTAAGCCTTCCCATACAATAGCAGCTTGTTCCAGCACCCGACCACCCTCTGGGTGAAGAACCTTTTTCTAATATCCAACCTAAACCTCCTCTGACTACTACAGGCAAGACATTTGTTTTTTAATTCTTTCTAATTTGTTTTTCAGAACTAGGGTATAGCTTGTAAGGCCTCTATAAATAATAGCAGAATACAAAGACAATCCCTGATACCTATTGATTTCATTCAAATCTGACCAGACTGTCCAGCTATAGTGCTTGGGGGAAAAAAAGGAGATAAAAATGGAAATCTGGTTTCCTCTAGATAAGTCTTTTAATTAAATTAGGTTGTAGGTATATGGCAGACAGCATCTAATATGTTTAAGCGTGTGCTACGTATAGGAAGTGCGTACCTCTAGATCTTTAGAAATCAGGTATTTGGGTTGAATTCAGCCAGGGAATTTTCACTCATGGAATTTCTTGATCACACCAATAGATGGCAATCCATCTTCACGTCCTTTCGCTTCTTCAAAAGTGAATTAAAAAGAGAGGAGGAAAGGGAGAAAACAGTTTTTCTCCAATGCTTTTTTCCCTTTTAAGTGTCAGAGTTTCAAAGCTAAATGTTCAAATGCCCTGGAAATGAGAAATTATCTGAAAACTAGTGCACTGCATGCCACCACAGCACAAATTACCCCATGCTGTCCTGTCAGATTTAATCTGCCTGAATCATTTTTGGAAGGGATGATATGGGATTTAGTTTCCATGTGAGCTAGTAAACTGAGATTAACACTGTTCTTGCTACCATTGCATATTTTAATCTAAGATTCAGTTTATTGCCTGAGTTCTACATTGCGAAATCTTCAATAGATATCAAAAAGATATTTAGAAAAAAAAATTTAAAAAAATAATCTAAAGTCTTATGGAAGATACTTGATCTTCCAGTCTGACTGTGCTTTGTGCTACAGCAGTGTAATTCAGCAATAACAGCAAAAGGCCTCAGTTTTGCTTAGAGCATCTGATTGTTGAATTAATTTAACCTTTTTACTCCCTTTATTTACTCAGATACTACCACTACAGTTGCAGAGCCCATGGGCATATGAGATTTTTTTTAATTGATATTTCCTGCAAAAACTAATTTCATTGCTGCTGATTTAGTTAAAAAGAGAAAAATAAAGCAAAATCAATGCCATTGCCCTGGCCGTGCAGTTCTCTGCACCCGAGAGCAGGCTGGGGCCAGCAAGTTCAGTTCATCTGAAAAGTAATATTTATTTCAGCTGCATTGTCTTTTCGATCTAGGTGTTCCTCTTGCTGCCCTGCACAAAGGATAAGACATTATATGGAAAGCAACTAAACACGGGTAGCAGTTGCACCCTCTGGCCTGATAGTTGGGACAGAGCTACATGGACTCCAGCAGGCAGGGTTATCCCTGGAAAAGCAGAGGCACATCGCAGGGAGCCATCCAGCCCTGCCACAGTGAGCCACAGGGGCCTGGGGCTGCAGCAGCGCTCAATGCCAACTCCACACTGCTGCACGAAAGGCTGCCACGCTGGGCATCTGCCAGGAGCTCTTCACTCACCGCCCTCTGCTTCACCCACAGCCCTTCTCCTGCCCTCCCGTGGCAGTACATGACCTGCTTCCTTCCTGCAGTGTTTGCACCAGGCTCTGCCTTTCTGAATATGGGGGGGGGCCCTCTCATTTGTCTGGCACCATCTGAAAGCCCCACACTATTTGGAAAGAAATCATGGGCTTCTACACCACATACTTTTTCCTGAATTCTTGGCATCCAGTAACTTATTCTGTCATTTCTTCCACAAACCAGAATACTGCAAGTCAGTAATTGCAATGCCTTAATCTAGGGGCATTGTTAACTAAAGAATGCAGGTAGTGCTGAAAATAAATTGCATCTACTAGCAATGCACATTATGAAACCAGAGATTTCTTAAGTGATCTTATCTTTTACCAAAAATAGTGCCTTGTATACAAAGAATAGTTCTCTCATTTAAGCTGCAAGTATTTGTTTTTGGGGGGTACTCATAGCTGATGAATAAAGCTGAGGCTGGAGAGGTTATTGTGGATGCAAAGGGCAGAAATAGGGCAGGTAGAACAGCAAGCTGAAAGAAAATGAAGTTTCACTCACTGTTTACCCATTCTTCAGGTTTCCAAATGTAACATGTTTTGCTTCCAGAAAATAAGATCGCCATGGGCCGACAGGTACAGAAAAGGGCATAAAGTGCCTTGCACCATTTTTACCTTTCATAAGATTTCTACCCTGAACATATGCTGTCATTTTATGTAGGCATTTTATTTATTTTATGTGCTTCAGAGGGTAGGTGTTTTTGTAGTGGGACGTCCATTTACTTCTAGAAGGAGTATTATTCTGCCTCTTTGCATTTTATGAAGCTTTTCCCTTTAAAAAAAAAAGTGCCCCAACCACAGTCTAGGATTATGTGAAGGGGGAGAGAACACACAAAACCTGGCCTTCAGCCTCAGGGGTGAATCTCCATAATCTGAAGCCAACACCAGATGAACTGCTGAAGGGTTGCTGTTTAAGCCTTGACACCATTACCTCTCCTCTTTGACCTGAAGGGATTGATTACCTGCTTCTGGAGTATTAATGAGTTTGCTGAGCTTCTCTGCAGCAAACCTGTGGGCATGAAATTTCTCTTGCCTGAAAGAATGGAGGAGAAATATCTGTGCTTGTTTTTGTCACTTCAGTTTAATTGCTGATACAGGGGATTTTGTCATCTCTGCAATGAACAGCGTCAGAATCTATGTGTTATATGACCTCAAAAAAAATATGGAGAGCAAAGTAAATATAAGGAAGGAATAGGAAAAAAAAGGAAAACACACTAGCATTATTTTCCTGCTCTCAGAAACACATTTGCTAACAGTTAATAAATATTAACAAGGCACAAGTCTCCATGAGGCCTCAGTTGGTTCCCCAGTAGATCCATATCACTTTGATCCTAGTGAAAGGGTGTTGGCTTCATTAATGGCAGCATTCTCCAGATACACACAAATTAATCAAGCATGTTATGAGTTAATGGGTATAAAGTTGATGGGGTTTTTTTGCTGTCTTTTGTAGATATTTCTGAATAAATTGGGATGCTTATTCCTGGAGCTAGAGAGCAAAGTCCAAAGACCACTAAGTCAATAGTTGTTTTTTTTATTAATTTTCATTGAACTGAGTAGGATCCAGTAGCATAAGCACAACAGAGAGATGGGGCCCTGGGTGCAGCACCAGGCTAAAAGTTACAAGACTCATCTTTGAAGTTAGACTGTTAAACTGGTGCACCTTTATAGATCACTTTACCCTCTGTGCCTCAGTTTCCCTCAGCAGCTCCTATCTTTCTTTAGGGTGGAATTTACTCTTCGTGGTGGGGATTTGCTGAACCCCAGTTGTGAGAAGTATGTGGACTTTCTGGGAGACTGTCAGGGAGACTAATACAGAATGTGAGGCTCTGACTTTTAATCACAAGTTAGGAAAGCCCAGGGTGCATTGCTGACATCCACGTGCTCTGTTCTGTGTCACTGCAGGCCTTTGGCATTTCTATTGTTTTGGTTCTGCATACTTTCTGAGCGATTCTATCAAACAAGGGCAAAAGGACTAAATACAAGCAATTTTTATAACAAATGCAGAAAATATCAGTTCATGTAACATTGATTTTACTGCTGTGTGGATGTTCTCTCAGCCAACTGCATATCCTGTTTATTTCATAGCATGCTTGCACATTTAATGTATGAGTTTGAAAAGCAAAAACTACCTTAAGGAATGTAAATTCACCTGTCATCTGGGGAAAGTTACCTTTTTAATTTTCTATTGTTCGGCAATCTGAGCCCTTGAGGAAAAGCATCAAGAGATTTATCCCTGACAAAGGATATGACCTTTGGTGAACTGAGAAACGCAGCATGCAGTTTCTGTCTTAAGCCAGCTGTTCCATTGGTTGTCATATTTGTTTAAATGTCCTCTGGTATAGTGCAAGAAACCAGGAAGGTTCGCATGCAAACTCACAGGGATTATGTTTGTTCATTCCCTAAAGAAGTACATACTTTCACACAAACACAACTTTTCCCATAATGAAGAAATAGGAAGAATCCTTGTATCATGTTGGACTGACTCCTGTCTTCCGTTGACAGGAGTAATGGGGCCATGTTTGGCCCCACAAGTAGAAACTGGAATTATTCTGAGTCATAACTCCCATTGAAACATTTCAGTTTAGCCCAGGATCTGTATATGGGAAGAGAAGTGATAGATAGTCATATTAATTCTATCTTTAGTCTAAGCTGAGACAACCAACATTAAAATGCCACAGCATTTTTTCTGTAGCGTTTCTCTAGGCAAAGTTAAGTTTCTGCACATTCCCTAAATGTAGGTTTCCATAACGTAGCATATTGTGATGTCTTTAACATGTTGCCTTGGCATTGATTTTTCTGGGTTTATTGTATTGTTTGGCTTAGGGAAAAAGTCCCCTTAAGGAAGAAAACTCTATAAAGAAGAAGTAAAGTAATGATTCCTTAAGAACCAGAAGGGCATACAGGCTCCATTACAATCTCTAAAAAGAGATTATACAAATCAAGGAAAGGAGAAAGGAATCACTGCAAGGGAGCTGGAAAAATGGCTTCTGAGAAACAAAAAATCATTCTGTCATGCCAAGACCAAGCACCTTTTCTTTCATACTATCCCTTCAATGCTTTTCCCAACTTCCTTCCTGATATCTCTTCTGTCAACAGTAGATTAAAATTTATTGAGAGTTTGGATACAGTGAGTGTCCCTTCATTTTCCCTAGTGTTTTCATGGTTCAGTATAGTACATTCTTCCTCTTCAGCCTTGAAATCAACTTCTGTTTCTCTTCAGGAAAACCTTTGTTACTTTCAGAGAATCTCTGGAGGGTTTTCCCCGTCTACTTTGGCTGTTTTTCTCAAAAAGACTGCCTCTTGCATTAATAGCTCTATCCCCAAGTTCCAGTGAGTGAACTTAGACATTTTATGTCTAAATAATTTAGCAAAAGGGCCTTATTTGTGTGAACCTCTTCTGCTTAAGCATCAGGACTCTAAAACATCCAGCAAGTGTGCAAATATTTCAGTAATGGAGATGGGATACACAATTTATTGGTGTTTCATGGGGTTTTTTTACTAAGAATATCTGATACTTCTGTAATAAGACTTTGCCTGTCTGCTTGGGGGCAGGGTGCACAGGGTACCAGGCATGAAAATTGTGAGTCCTTCTTGAATTCTTTCTTATGGCCTTGTACCTTAGCAGCCCTCAGGGCAGCAGCTTCCAGCAAACCTGGACTGTGACAAGGAGAGTGAACAAAGAGGTAGCAGAATTAATGATCCTGGGCAGGGAAACTACAGAGAATGAGTGAAAACATGACCCAAAGGATATGGATTGGAATAGGAGGGCAAAGAGCAGGTCACTGGTGCATTGGAGGTGAGTTGGGGATGTCTTGGCCAAGCATCCAAGTTGGGAGGGACCAGGGACTGACTAACCAAGAAGTCTGGTGAAGGAGAAGAAGCAGGGAGTTGAGAATTGATCGTGTTTGATGACTGATGGCTGGGGTTGGGGTGAGAAGCTTGAATGGAAACTGGTGTGGCAAGGATGAGAAGAAGCAATGAGGATAAACCATGTGCAGTAGGATGAAGAGCAGGGTAATGTTTGAGTGAGTCAAGCTGGGGCAGGAGAAGGGAAGGCCAGATACTTCAAATTCACTCACTGCTTGCCTTCCCACACCAGGCAGGAGCGCAGGTTGAGGTTTCCATACCATGTTTCCTTGTTCTCGTGAAATCTTCCATCTCCCCTATGAGAGAAACATATTCTCCCTCTCCATGCTGATACATATAAAAGATGACAATCAGTGCTTGCTATCAATTACTTCATTAGTTTGAATTAGTTGAAAGCTATGTTTGTATACATAGGGATCCAGCCTGGCTGGAGCTCTGTGACTGACACCATATGTCAGAAAAGCTTCTGACTCTTTTGATTGTGCAGTTTCTATACATGTTGCAGCAAGAAATACTTTCTTCAAATTCCACTCCTTCATTTGCATATTTCAAATTAATCTTTTGACCATTCTTAAAAGCTGAGTCTGGTCTGTTTATTTAACTGCATAAATGTCTGATATAAAATCTCATTAGCCCAACAATTACCTTTGACACCATAAATGAATAAAGTCTCTTTGCCATGTAAATTAGGAAATCATACTAAGTACTTTCCAGTTCTGAAAAGGCAGTTTTGAAAGACATTCAAAATACAGAACATCAGTTAAGTCATTAATATTTCTGCAGTGGGTATAGTTCGTATTAGACATCCTGAATATCACCAGACGTAGGATTTTATTATTATTCCTCGTGATAAAGCTGTCCCTATGCATCATATGCAGACCAAAAGTTGCAACGTTAATGATTCCACTTGATGATTCTTTCAGCTCTCCCTGTATGGCATTTCTTTGGGAAATAGCAAAAAGAATGAAAAGAACAGGACCTTATCTACAAAGGGAAGGAAAATAGGATGGCACGTCCATTCTTTGCAGCACTTTTATTATTAATCCCCATTATTAACTATTATTAAGCATTCTAAATTTAAAAAAAATTATTTACAATCTCAGAAATTTGGATTTGGGTTTGATTTCCTCCTCCACTTCTCCTGTATTCTCTCTAATGTGGTGAAAAGACTCTCTGCTTTGTGAATGTACATGAAACTCAAGATTTGCAAACTGAGGGAGCTGGCAGAAGTGCTCACTGAGATGTTTTCCATTATTAGACTTGATATTAGGAAATATTTTTTCACAGAAAGGATTGTCAAGCATTGGAACAGGCTGCCCAGGGAAATGGTTGAGTCACCATCCCTGGAGGTATCTCAGAGACGTGTAGGTGTACACCTGGGGAAATGCTTTAGTGGTAGCTAGGCAGTGGTGAGTTAACAGTTGGACTCAATGATATTAAAGATCTTTTCCAACCTAAATGATTCTATGATTTCAAAGAAGCCCAAGTACCATTCATAGCCAACACCATTCGAGTGGCTCTGAGACTTTGCAGTTCTGAAAATTTAGTTGGAATTTTTTGAAGTGACAGGCATTGTCATCTTCAGTGTTTGGTTTCCAAGTCCTCAAGTCCTTTTACAAGGATTATCCAAACAGTGTATTGCTTGGAAATGGGAGCTTTTTTAATGGGCTGTGTTTGCTCAGAGAACCTGTAAAAGTTAACATGAAAGTGTGTGTGCAAAGGAGAAAAAAGAGCTTTGTATGAAGTTTTCCATTTATTTAGCTTTGTTGTGTCATTCTTTCTTAATAAATGAAGCTATGTAGGTTTTCCCACACAGTAGAAAAATAATTGGATTTCAAGTAGACATGCCAGAGCCTTGTTTACTCAGATGTCATTCCTTTATGGTACGGCACCTCTAATTCTGTAGGGCTGTTCTGGCCATCTGGGTCACCAGCAGCCTCATTAGAGTGTACAGGTATGGTATGCCTGTAGTGAAAACTATGACTGGTAAAAAGAACACATTGCAATTAACCCTAGCATGGATCTCAACCTGGGAAGATGTTTTCTAATAGTGAAATGACTTTTAACCACTCCAGTAGAGATGAGCAAAAAGCAGGAGAGGTAGAAAGAAGCAAAATAATGAAGTGATTAATATTCACAGTATAAAAAATTCACTCTTCTCATCTGTTAGATATCTCTGTATGTCGCATACTTATCTGTCTGTAAATCAGATGCAGACTGGTGATTTGAAAAAAAATAGTGATTTATTCAAAGAACTGCACATCTTTTCATATTTTAGCTTGTTGCCTATTATCTGGATTTTAAAAATGTAGTTAATTGTCCCTAACTCTCTGGACTTTGTGTACAAATGTATTTTCAGCTTTGGTTAGAAAGTGTTGTGCAAGACTATCCTATTAATTACAGTGGAACTTGACTGTTAAGTGTATCTCTAATTTCTGCTGAAGCCAGTGGGATTTACAGCAATGAACTTTAAAGATGGTTTTCCTGCAAGGCCTGGATCACTTGCTTAATCTCTACAAACTATATGGCTTTTGCTAAAGTAATTTCTTTGATCACTACACAAATCTTTTTGATTAAACAAATCTGTTCTGAGCCCAGAAGTCCTTTATTGCAAACATTTATACTGTTGTCCCCCTGACTCCAGCTGTTAACATTTGGGGACTGGCCAGGTTGTTTCCATTAAGAGAAGAAATTGATGACAGAAATCAGACAGGGTTTTTTTGGTGTCCTCCTGCTTATTTACAATGAATATCCACAAAGTTATGCTTCCCTGAACCTGGCAGAAACCACTAGAAGCAGCTTTTGAACACAGTTTAAAAATCCAATACCTCAAGTGCCTTTGACTTTGTCCCTTTTTCAGGGCTGCCAGTATGAAAACATTTCATTTGTTCACCAGCTTCTTTTGTGTAGCTCCTCTGTTATCAAGATGTGTTTCTTGTTCCACCTGAACAAGAGGAAGAACTTCTTTATTATGTGGGTGACCTTGCACTGGAACAGGCTGCCCAGAGAGCCTGTGGAGTCTCCTTTTTGGAGATATTCAAAAGCCACCTGGATGCAATTCTGAGTAACCTGCTCTGAAGGACCCTGCTTGAGCAGGGAGGTTGAGCTAGATGACCTCCAGGGATCCCTTCCACACATACCCATTCTGTGATTCCATGATTCTGTGATTCTGTCCTTGCAAACACTGTCTTGCTGTCTTTGGGGACAGACTCAGCCTACATACACCAGTTCAGCCAAGGTGCACTCTAGCTTGTCTTGACCATCAACTACTGCAGCCACCAGGTACCTTCTTCCATAAAATAATGTAATTCCTTCCCCTGTAGCTGAAAGAACAATATATAGGCAATGCCGTGGTAAATGGCAGCTGCGATATAGTATAAATTCACTCTCACTCACTCACACAAAGGTATTACATGCATAAAACTTGGCGGCAAAAGAAAACAAAGGTGTGAATCAAGACTGATGTTCTTTGTTTTTATTAGAATTTGCAGGTAAGGGGGATTGCAATTATTTTTAGATGAAAAAGGCTGTTTATACAATATCAAAATATTATGGTTTTGTTGTTTGGGTGGGGTTTTTTTTAAATCTGTTTTAGAAAACAAACTTTCTTTCCCTAGCTAGAGTCTGGTAGGATTACTTTAATGTGGGTTGGTTCAGCACAGGTAAAAGTGTTTTATTCGGTTGAGTAGCCTCAGAAGATTTAGCTTGCTCTGTTTAGTAAATTTTTATACTGCATTTCCTCTTTGTGCATGAGATGTCAGTTTGAATGCTCCTGGTGGTCTAGAGGTCTCCAAAGGATAGAATCGTAGAATCATAGAATCACAGAATCATAGAATCAGCTGGGTTGGAAGGGACCTCCGAGATCATCAAGTCCAACCCTTGATCCACTACCGCTGCGGTTTCTAGACCATGGCACTAAGTGCCACATCCAGTCTCTTTTTAAATATCTCCAGGGACTGAGAATCCACTACTTCCCTGGGCAACCCATTCCAACGTCTGATCACCCTCTACGTAAAGAAATTCTTGGCACAACTTGAGACCATGCCCTCTTGTCTTGCTGATAGTTGCCTGGGAAAAGAGACCAACCCCCACCTGGCTACAACCTCGTTTCAGAGAGTTGTAGAGAGTGATGAGCTCTCCCCTGAGCCTCCTCTTCTCCAGGCTGAACAGTCACAGCTCCCTCAGCCTCTTCTCATATGACTTGTGCTTGAGTCCCTTCACCAGCTTAGTTGCCCTCCTCTGGACCTGCTCCAGGACCTCAATATCCTTCCTGAACTGAGGGGCCCAGAACTGGACACAGTACTCAAGGTGTGGCCTCACCAGCGCTGAGTACAGGGGAAGAATCACTTCCTTGGACCTGCTGGCCACACTGTTCCTGATCCAGGCCAGGATGCCATTGGCCTTCTTGGCCACCTGGGCACACTGCTGGCTCATGTTCAGCTTCCTGTCAATCCAACTCCCAGGTCCCTTTCTGCCTGGCTGTTCTCCAGCCACTCTGTTCCCAGCCTGTAGCACTGCAGGGGTTGTTCTGGCCAAAGTGCAGGACCCGGCACTTGGCCTTGTTGAACCTCATGCCATTGGAATGAGCCCAACTCTCCAACCTATCCAGGTCCCTCTGGAGAGCCCTCCTGCCTTCTGGCTGATGGACACTCCCCCCCAGCTTAGTGTCATCTGCAAATTTGCTGATGATGGACTCAATCCCCTCATCTAGATCATCAATAAAGATATTAAACAGAACTGGGCCCAACACTGATCCCTGAGGGACATCACTAGTGACCGGCCGCCAACTAGATGCAGCACCATTCACCACCACTCTCTGGGCCCAGCCCTCCAGACAGTTCCTAACCCAGCACAGAGTGCCCCTGTCCAAGCCATGGGCTGCCAGGAGTATGCTGTGGGAGACGATGTCAAAGGCTTTGCTGAAGTCCAGGCAGACACACCCACAGCCTTCTCCTCATCCACCAGGCGGGTCACCTGATCATAAAAGGAGATCAGGTTGGTCAGACAGGACCTGCCCTTCCCAAACCTGTGCTGGCTGGGTCTGATCCCTTGTCCATCCTGTAGGTAGTTGCTATCTTTCACAAGGCAAAATGAATTTCTTTCCAAGTATGCTCTATGTTTCAAGGTAGAAATCGTCTGACTCCAGTGCATCATAATAGATGAGAAAACAATACAACTTGTGAAAAGGAATGTGGTCATCACTCTCCTGAGATAGAATGCCTGTGCAGTGAGGTGGTATAATGAGAAAGTCCTATGGCTCTATTAAGCTAGTTCCAGCCAAAGCATGTGAGATTGTATCAGTAGTCAACAGTGAAGCTGTTCAACTGAATTTCATCAAAATATTTTATTCCAGATGACAATGTCAAAAGAAAAAAATTATGTATTAAAATATTCTTAACTCAATTTTTTATTTGTCAGTATGCAGCACAAAACCCCACTGGAATACCTGTTTTCCCTTCAAGATGAATTCCAAAATTTTTTCACCTCTGAGTATAATCCCATATTTGCAGATATAGGCACGGTGACTGTCTATATTTTACTTGGTGTTTATATTAAGTTTTGACATGAAGTGCCAGTGAAATACAGATTTCAGATGAATTTATGAGTTGTTACTCTTTTTTTTTCTTAGTCTACGAGCTTGATGATCCTTGTGGGTCCTTTCCAACTCAGGATATTCTACGATTCTATGGTTCTTAGGCTGGAAGTCATCTTTCAGGAAGTGTGTATAGACAGTAGTTTTTCTTTAAGACTTCTGGATATTAACAATTTTATAACTTACATCATCAGCCATTCTGTCTCTCCGTTCCTGTGGCTTTCAACTTCTTTCAGTTTCAAACTCCTACAATTTTTTTCTGTGCAAGTGTAGACCTCTATATACCATATTCTAGCCTACTGAAAAAAGCATTTTATTTCTTAGTTATCCTTTGCAGATCCCTTAGAAATTTTCCATGGGCTGCCAGACTGAAGAACTACAGATATGTTGTCAACCCACATCTGTTGGACTGTCCTTCTCTTTTTCCTACTGCACATGCATGCTTTTACTTATAGTATATATTCCTGACAAATGCAAAGTTTGTCTCTGGCCAAGGGATCCAAAAGAAAAGCCTTTGCCATGATTACCCTTTTCAGCTTTTCTTGATTTTGAGTCTTGAGAGATTTCCTAATAAAGACTACGGAGGTCTGTGCTAGCTAGAAAAGGAAAAAAACAAACAAACAAACAAAAAACCCACCCACACAAAAGAAAAACACCACAAAAAAACCCTAAACCAAAAAGCCCTCTTTTTTTTAATCAAAAAAAAAGCAAACTTGAAACAGTCAAACCAATAGGCTCAGTTTTCAATTCTCCTTTACCCTATTGTCTTCAGCCCAAACATTGTTCTACTACTACAATTGTTTTCTACATGACTACAAGGTCTTTTATGCTTTCATTAATATTAACAGGGATTCTCAGGTTTTTAAACCTTATGTCTTACTGTGAGGACTCTGCCTAGACATCTGTTCGAATCAAGATCACACTGAAGAAATATTGATGTCTCTTTTGTGTCCATGTCAGTAATGTCCTCAAGAGAACTTCAAAGTGCTTGAGAGACCCTAATGGTGCACATGGCACTATATATACTATAGAAATAATCAGAAATAAGACAAGAGAGATTGAAAGTATATGGTTAGAAATGGTACGTTTGTGTATTTGTAAAAACTTATATGAGCTATGACTGTGCCCTTGTGTCTCCTTTGTCTTGATTTTTTACTGTGTGAACAGCAAAAACCCACAAATAACCTGCCTTTTGTGCACCTGTTTTATGGAGAATCCTTTAAAATGATGCAGTATATGGTGTGTGGGATGTTTTTGTGGAGTTGTAGGGACTTTTGTTCACCCCTTTGGGTCTCTCTTTACAAAAGTGTACTACCATATTGACTAACAAGGAAAGTGTTTGAAACAAACCGCATATACCCACTCCTCTTATTTTAGTATAACAGAGGGGAAACTCCTAGCTGCAATTCCAGGCTCTGCCTGAACTCTCTGTATCCAACATTCAGTCTGTTGAAGTCCTCCATAGCAGGAGCTTAGATTTCATTTGGTGATTTCAATGCTCTTTCTTTCTGAATATAAGGAAGTTATTAACTCTGAGCTGGCTTATCAAACAATATCAAGAAGCTTCAAAGCAATGGGTGCAATTCATTATAGCTATTGGGAGCAACCAAACTGGCCCAAAGAGGACTTTAGACAGATATGCAGCTCCCCAGGTGCAGAAAGTATCTCAGAAGGCACTGCCTGAGCTCTGCTGATTATTCACCTTGTCCAAACTTAGGGGGCAATTTGAGACATGGTGGTGTTCGGAGCTTTTTAACGAGCTGGAGGAATGATGATTCAGACATATGTGATTATGGTGGCTGTGATTCCTTGACCCAGCTCTTTGAATCAGGAATGTTGCATGGAGCAGTCATTGGACCCCACAGACAGTGGCTATGAGGCAAATTCCGATCAAGGAGAGTACAGACGCTGTCTTTGCATTGGCTTGGGAATCTTCAATTTTGCAAAATGGAAATATGAAAAATTGAATGGGAAGAAATCCAGTTTTGAAGATCTGAGAAGGGAATTGCAAAAGACCTGATCTGTTTTTAAAAGCCTTAAATCCCCTGAAGCTTCTAATTAATTTATTGAAAAAGTGTTCATAAAAGATGTAACCAAACCCAAATCTGTTGTTTCAGTAAAGAACGTATTCAGGATGAAAAGCCGAGGGCTTTGCCCTGCCAGCACAGAGAGAGCATTTCAGCTGTCATCCAAGTAGGCACCTGTCACTCCCATCACAGCAGGAACAGCATGATTTCTGGCCTAATTTCTAGAACATCAGTGGTGTTGAATGGAGATCTCAGACACTATGCAAACCAGGACCCAAAACTACAAACGCTGCTTCTTTTTTACTTTTTCTTTGCCCCTATGAAAGCCTCAAGGAATATGAAGTCGTCCTTAAGTCTGTTTCTGTTCCCCAGGCTTTTCTTTCCACAGTGATGGGCTGATCCTCTCATATTTGCATGATGGTCTGACCCACTTTGAACAAAGTTATATGCTGATCAGTGAAAAACAGAATATGCTTTCCTGGCTTTTGGATTATTATTCAAAAGGAAAGGAGACTCAGAGCAGTATACCATGTTCACTGTTGCATTCCAACACTTCTGAGTAGCCAAGCGTTAGTAAAGCAGACCCATGGAGTCTGCCTTCATGGTGCAAAAACTTTCTGCAGGCATCCAGCTTAGTAGCATACAGAACAACACTGTGGCATGAGCTGTAGAATGTGAGTTCTACGTCTGAAAATGAAGTTTGCTCTTTGGTTTTAACTGTGATTTAGATGTGTGTCAGGGCTGTGAAATCCCAATGCACTCAAGACATTAATTTCAGAGGCAGTCCAGCAGGTTCTCCTGGTTTGTCACTTTCAGGGACAGGACAATGGACAGCACTGTTCTGCACTAAAAATCTCTTTCTGGTGACCTTGTCCAAACCTGCTGCTTGCACTTTTGAGTCTTGCTGTCATGTACTGTTGTTTATGCAAACTTAGGATTCTATTTTGGGATTTAATATCTATTTTTCTTTTGAATCTGTAAAGACTAAAGGAGAATTTAATTGATAAGAAGCGTTTTATCCTATCCTAAATTTAATTTAACTGCAAAGCAAGTAAGGGTCAGTAAATGTGGAGAGTGACTGATATAGATTTAAAAGCAATATTCTTAAATTACTTGTCTCTTTTATGTTTCATGCCGATGATTTTGTGTTGTGTTTACGTCACTGCTCTTGTGGCTGTATTAATTGCAGGGACTACACAACATCTAATACCAAACAAATATTTGTCATGGATCTGCAGTTCACCAGATTCAGTGGAAAGACTGGAATCCTTCCTTTTTATTGCTCTTATTTTAAGGAAGACGCAGGGGTATATATAGATACACTGCATATAATGTGTGTAAAAAAGAGAAGATCAGCTCCATTTGGAAGGTCCAGTTCTTCAAGGATTTGCCTCACCTTGCCACTCAAGGACTTTCTGTGTTGAAGGCTGTAGTGGTTTGAACCAGGTTTTCCCCCTGAAGCTAAAAGTGGTAACCCCCGAGGGGGTGGTGACCCTTGGGGTTTGACCCAATCAGTGCTCCTGCAAAATATAAACATATCTCTCGACCGGAAGAGAAGAGGTGGTACTGGTTGTGGAAAAAGGGTGGCCATGTTGTAGAAGCCACGAGGAAGGGGCTCAGGGCCCCTGGGGGCTTTGCCCCCCCCCAGCCTCCGGTTGGGGGGCTGCAGGGACTCGGAACTGGGCTGAGTGCCTGTGGCTAGGAGCTGGGAGAGAGTTTCTCCCCGGTAGGCAGCAGTGGGAGACACTGGGAGCAGCGACGGAGCAGCAGCAGAACAGCAGCATCCGAAGAGCAGTGGCAAAGAGCCAACTGATAAGAACCGAGGAAGCAGACAGAAAAACTCCTGCAAGGAAAGAGAGAAAAGAGCCAGCAGCAGAAAGCAGGACAAGAGAACCGAGCCAGCAGCAGGAACAGAGTTTCAGGGGGTAAGAACTGGACAACCAAAACCCCCAAACTCCCTTGGAGACTCCTCTGAGAGAGAGGAGGATAATTGGACTCACTTGAAAGAGTCTTGGAGTGCAGTATGCACTACAGAGAGGAGCTAAGAAGCTTCGGCCTCCTGAGAGATAAGCCAGGACGACCAAAGGAATGTGTGTGTGTGGGGTGACCTTGCCCCCCCCGCTGCAGCTTCAGAGAAGCTGGCAGCCATGTTGGTGCAGAGCACAGAAGCTCTGTGAAGGGGCTTGACTCCCCTGAGGATACCAGACCGTCACGAAGACCCCGGTGCTTCGTGATATGACCATGGTGGAGCAACCTTGTCTGGGGTGAAGCAGCCCACAGAAAGACCCTTCGTTTGGCGTCGAGGGGCCGAGAGGGGCTTGGAGACCCCCCTCGTGTGCATTGGCAAGGATCCAGCTGCAACTGCTTCATGAAAGACACAGAGAGCCTGCTGCCTAGAGAGACCTGCTGCTGAGAGACTGGAAGGGGTCTTTCCTTCTTCTTCTCTCCTGGACTTTTATTTGGAGGGAGAAGAGATTTGGCCCACTGTAAATATTATTGTCATGGTAGAGATAGAAATAGAGTTAAGATTATATGTGATGTATTATAGTATAAGTATTTATTTATTTGTACAGTCCTGTAATATATTCCTTTCCCCCCATATTGAGTCTTGTGTTTTTGTCTGGAAAACCCATCTCACATGGGGTTGAGATGTGGGAGGGGGGCTAGGAATCAAGAATTGGATTTTGAGGCTGCTCAAACCATGACAAAGGCTCACACATTTCCTGACATTCAGAGATCTTTGTAGAAACATACTTAGTCGTTGCCTTTATAGGACCTAGTCATAAAAATAATAACAAATGCATGGTTTTATGACAATTACAATGTGTCAAACATTTGGCAAATCTCTTGGAAAACTGGGTCTATTTGTGCCTTATATAAACCAGCACTCCTCTGTAAGATCAGAAAACCACAGCAAAGATGACAGAAAATAAAAATTTCGAGATTGTCCTGAGCTAGTTTGACTTGCTACAGCTACCTTAGTACTTTTAATGCAACCCTGTGTAGGTTACAGCTTCTGTAAATGAGGAATATCACAAAGGATTACCAGGATCAGATGAAATATTTCTATCAGTTATGCAAGTCCTAATATAGCAAACCCCTTAAACATCTGTATACGTTTAAGTCCAAGTATATTTTTGCAACTGTTATTTGGGTACAGAATAGAATAATTGAAAAATTACTCACAAATAAAATGTGTTTTGGCAAATTAAAGTTTGGAATACATAAGCAAGCTACTAGATTTCCATTTTGGATCGCACTGCTGGGGTTCAGTATCCCTGAACATATCCTTTTAGTCTTCTGCATATCTGTCACATACTTTGGATAATAAGGAGAGTTAAGAAAGACCCCCTTCTATATTTACATTTGTCCTGCATTCTAAAATTTGCAGTCAGTGTTATTCATGAGAAATGGACTTGTGAAAGCTGTGAGACCATCCTGAGTGAACACAAAAGATTGAAACCAGACAGGGAAGCAGGCAAGAGGCACAAGAAACCTCCTCATGCCTTTCTTTACAAGATAAGTAAAATCTTAGCCTTTACCAGCTCTAAATCTTCTTGGAGGATCATTTTGAACCTAAATTTGGCAGGTTTTTTTTAGCCAAGAGCTAAAAAAATTGACATTACACTTTATCTTCTGGTTGTGTTTTTGAACTGAAGTATGATGGCTGCCATGCTTCGTGCTGATGTCAGGGCTGCTAGCAAATATGAGTGTGATCTGAGCATACATTCCAGATCAGATCTCTCAGGTTACTTTACAAAAAAAGACACTCAGATTTTGAATCCCAAATAGTCCTACACAGGAGACGTTCTTGAATGTGAGCTGGGATGCAGGAGCCCAAGGCATGCAGCACCACAACTGTGAGCACTTGACTATATGAAGGAAAGGCAGGGCTGGGAGGTTGCTCAGCTGAAATAACATCTCAATAGCCAGCCTGACTGTTTCTTGGGTGCTTGCTCCACATGCCCAGAAATGAGGAGCTCTCGGTGTTTTTACAAAAGGGTGGGATTTGGCCCTGTGTGTGGCCTTCTCTGGCGATGTGTCCTGTCCAAACATCAGTGACAACAGCTTCTTGTCACTGATCTACAGGTAGTGTCTTGTATGTTCAGGATGTGCACATCTTGTATATTTTAAACATATCAAAATTAACTACTTCTCCGTGAAAGTTCACTTAAAAGAATCAAGAAGATTAGAAGTGAAAATAACCAAACAATGTCTTTGATACTTTTTACTTCATATGAATGGCATAAATAAATAACAAGACAAACCCAAATAAGGTAACAATAAAATTATTTTTATTGTAATTTGTGAAAAGAATAAGTACTCATTTGATCTAAACACTACTGCTGTGACATGAGCAAATACTTATAGCCTCATTTATAAAGTGCCATATAAAATGCAGAGATTATATGTTCTTTATGAAGGTCAAGAATCAGTAGAGAAGGAGGAAGTTGCATATAGGGCCAGACATCTTGACGCTCGTATGTGAGCACTCATGGCTTCCTTATGATTTTGGTCAGTGTCTCTGTTAAGTGATTTAAGAGTGAGATTTTTCAAGTCTCTGTAAGACATTAGTTGTAATTAAAACTATGTCTTCCAGTTCCTTTTGTCCACTTAGGAAACCTAAGGCATTTTATTTTCGTTGGCGTTACAGTATCTCCAGCTAATGGACAGAGGGCAACTAGTGAAAAAACAGAATGCAAAACAAACTAGCAAAAACCCCATATAACTCCAGCAGCAGCATAGAGCTAATCTCTGCAGTAGGCATTTGTCCTGGCTAGTTTTTAATAGCAAAAAGAGTAAGGGCTTCTACATATTTTAAAACTATTTCACAACCTTTGCTTATTTCTAATGAGTCTGAATTAGCACCTTCTTTATTTTCAAGGGGCTGCATCTTAGCATCAAGGTTCTGGAGAGTCTGGGAGAACAAAATCATGTAGCTCTGCACAGAGAAAGAGCAGCCTCTGAAGCTGTGCACGCCTGGCTGGAGTTCACAGAGCATAAGCCAATTTTTGCGCCCACAGAGCAGTTCATTTCTTGGCAGCTGAATCGGAATAAAGCTCCAAGGCTATGGCAGCCCACAGCCTGCTGTGACTCGGTGACCACAGAACCTAATTTGTGCTGGATAGAACCCTAAAGAGATTAACTGACTCATAACATATGCTACTTTACCTTTTACAAATGAAGCTCAAATACAGTACCATGTTTCTGATCCCTCTCTAAATTTTGCAAATACCCCACCATTTAGTCACAGATATGGGGGAACCTGAAGAAGAAGAAAAAAATTATCATTCATACATTTTTTACAAGCACTTCAAAAGACTATGTGTTTTTTCTGCCAGGAATATGACATTTCACATTAAGGAATCTATAAAAAATGCATACATTCATTTTAGGAAACCTCTGAGCAACAGTAGTGCAGGTGTGTTACCTGCGGCACAACCACATAGGAGAAGCAGCTACATCTAGTGTTGAGTTTAGCAAAGGATGGCACATATAAGTCTATAAAGGCACTGACTCTCTTCAGTCTCCCTAGGACCATAAAGAGCTCGTTGGAGATGGTCAGCAGCTTAAAAGAGGGACCATCAGGAGCAGGAGTGTCAGCCAACAAAGTCAGAGTGTTTCTAAACCAGATTGATGTGTATCTGCACTGTGAAGCAGATACACTCTGTGGTTCAGCAGTCAGTTCCTGACTCCATACTGTGCAGCTGGCCAGGATGAGTTATTCTTCCCTGGTAGCCCACACACAACAGTATTACATTGGGGATGAGGTACTGTTATTTGTCCAGATGTCATTCCAGCATGGAACTTGAATGTGGGTCCAGAGACACGCAGTATATATAGCATACAAAACTGTGAGGCCAAATTCATTTCCATGTCATGAAACCCTACTTTCCCAAAGGATTCAGATAAAGGCAGTCAAGATGGTCAAAGGTACAGGTCATCTTCCACAAAAGCAATGACCTGACATCATTGGTCTAATGTTTCATAAGTTCTTTTGGAAACCCAATACTATTCTACGCTGTTGAACTGAAAGGCATTTATTACCAGTAATTTCAAATACAGCTAACTTGATTAAATTCAAGGCATTACATCCTATCAAATTAACAACAAATATCAGCTCAAACAGCCATTTTAAGTGAGATAATAAATACTGGATCAGATAAATGATGTTGCTGATTAACAGCCCTACATTTTTAGCCTCCTTTATTGTCATATCTTAAAGCCAAATATATCTGAAGACTTCAGGAGCAGTGCTACAGGAGGGTTAAATAGGAATGATTCTGTATTAAATGGCTTCTTAGAAAGGTTTTTGGCTCTTCTAAGATAATACAGACCTCATACACTAAAAGCTCCAAGTGTCTACTCAAAACTGGAAACTTCATTGTTTTAAAGTAACCAGTTAGGATCCTTCCCGGTGTCCTTTTCTCCTGTGATTTTCCTAAGGCCCTTCAAATCAGGTCATCCAAATCCAAGTTAGAACTGAAAACCTAACACATTTAGTGCCATTTTAAAAACATAGTCTTACACTGCAGTTCTCTGCAGATATATGTCAAGAAATTGAATTATTGCCTTTCCCCTTCTAGGCATTTGCTCCAGAAACTGAGCAAAGCGTGTCAGCTTCCATGATGCACTTACTTTGGGGTTGTGATCATGGTCAGTGGCTGTGGCTGAGCTGATCAGGAAGAACCCATGCTGTAGTAGACCAGTTGTGAGCCATTGTGTGAATACAGTCTAGAGTCCAGCTTAGTGAAGTTCCTAGCATTGATGGATTTAAGGGGGCAAATTCAACACCATATCCTACCAACGTGCCTGGATGATCCAAACCCACAATTAATGTTCTGTCATAGATCAAACTTGTTTTCAGCTCAAAGAGACAATGAGGCTGCACATTTTTATGCTTACAAAACTGTTTGATTTTTATGTCTGGAATTGTCTTGATTTTCATATTCATTGGTCTCCTAAAATGCATAGTGGGCTGGGCAGATCAAATCCTTACCATAAGTGAATAACTGGTGATCTTCTTCCTCTCTGTTTTCTTTCCAGACTTCTCCAATGAAAATGAAGCTAGATCTTGGAGCCACCAGAAAAACAAAGCTCAGAAGGTGTTGAGCTGGTAAGAACTGAGTTATTTATGCAAGTGAAAAAAGCTCAGAAG
This sequence comes from Neopelma chrysocephalum, assembly GCF_003984885.1. Lineage (NCBI taxonomy): Eukaryota > Metazoa > Chordata > Aves > Passeriformes > Pipridae > Neopelma > Neopelma chrysocephalum. The sequence continues at coordinate 16,582,570 of NW_020897702.1, read as the reverse complement.
TTTCCCCCCAGTCATAGATCCTGAGCACCTCAAGCTGTTATATGCATGTAGGCCCAGCTGAAGAAAACAATTCCTCAAAGACCATAAAATTGGCACAGGCCCATTGAACTCAGTAGAACTATGTAGTAAAGGATGCTTATTTAGCTCAATGGGACTGGTATGATTTTAGTCTAGGAGAATTTAAATGCTATAACCTCTCCAGTAAAAAACTGGGGAAAAGAAAAGAAAGAAAGAAAGAAAGAAAGAAAGAAAGAAAGAAAGAAAGAAA